>NC_079453.1:44563476-44863476 GCF_903798145.1 Danio aesculapii
AATTTCTATAGTCGTTTGTTGCTGTTAAGTTGTGTGTTTATTAATGCCATGAAATAGCCTTTGTTGCTGACATGGCATTAAATCAAAATACATCATCCTCATCAGTCGTTTACTCATCCTCCGCTTTTAATACATTCCTCCTTGAGATTCTTTCTTTTGTTGAAGATGTTTTGAAATATTTTTGGAAAGCATCAGCCATTGACCTCCAAAGTATTTTATTTTCTTCTACTATGGATGTTAGTGGCTGCTGTTGTTTTGACATTCTTGTTTTGTGTTCAACAGATCATAAAGACTCATAAATGTTTAATATCACTTGAGTGTGAGTAAATAGCAAGTCAGTTTTAATTTTTAACTGAACTGTCCCTTTAACTGTGATGCTCTAACCAAGCTGGAAGCGGATACTGTAACAGTTTACATATTAATGTAGACACGCTGTATTATTAAACTGCGCAAAAAATGGATGGAGGATGCTTGGTGGAAAGGAGTGTTGTTAGATGGAAAAGTACGTATTTGAAGTAGATGAATTTATTTTTGTATGTTTGTGTAAAGCACGGGTCTACTATACATTATGTATATGTTAAATGGCATTCAGTGCTTGTGTATTCATGCTTTAAAGAGTTCATTCGAAATGTAACTTTCCTCATTGTTTACTTGCACTGAAGTGATTCTAAACTGAAGTATTTCTTCTGTTGAACATCAAACATAATATTCTGACGAATGTTGGGGAAAAAACGGCCATTGATGTATCCATAGTAGGAACAAAATACTTTAAGTCTATCTCTTTTTTTTTTTTTTTTTAACATTCTTCGGTGGATTTTTATTTGTGTACAATGGAAAAAAAGAGACTGAAACCGGTTTAGATCAAGTGGATCATAAATAAAAGATGGTATAATTTTCATTTTTGGGTGAACGATTGTTACAAACCCCTGATGTTAGTCTAGAGCAGGGGTGGGCGAACTCAGTCCTGGAGGGCCGGTGTCCTGCACAGTTTAGCTCCAACTCTGATCAAACGCACCTGCTTCTAGATAATTAGTGATCTTGGAGACACTGATTAGGATGTTTAGGTGTGTTTGATTAGAGTTAAAGCTAAACTATGCAGGACACCGGCCCTCCAGGACCGAGTTTGCCCACCCCTGGTCTAGAGGAATGGGGTTTGACATTTAAAGTACAATTAAAAATAAATTTATATAAACCGTGAGGGAAGTGCAAAAAACAACCAAAATATATATACTAAAACGGACTTATTTACAATTCTCAAAGTGAACAAAACAACGAATTTAATCAAAAATAAAGTAAAGAAGATAAGCAAAAATACATTATTTACAATATGTACAATATTGGGGGCGAACACAAAGACGGGGGAAAAACAAGAGAGCTGGCAGAAGGGATGTGGGCGGCCCTAAAGAAAAGAACGAAACCCAAACAATGTCTAACTCTCCAGTAATAACGAACTAACTAAACAAATAAAAAATTAAATAAAGAAACACATGAAGAGGTCTTCCGAGTATCCTAACTATCTTACTCTATCCAAAAAGTGCAAGGGTTGGCGATCGCCCCTAACCTAATGTTCTATACACACACGAGTAGTCCTATGTGTTGCAAAATGTATGTTATGTGACTATATTACCTGTCCGCTTCGTCCAAGCCTCGTAAACAATGGAACAAGTGAATCAAATATACAGTTAGACCGGGTTTTCTTTCTTAACGCAACAACACAGCAGTACAACAGAAACAAGAGGGACTGGTGTGTGGTCTAGCATGTACTTTTATGCTGGATGGTCTTTGCCTATTGGACATGACGTCAGAGTGACGTCACTAGGGAGGAAATGATTGACGGATAGATTGACCAATGAACGGAACATGAGAATATGAAGCAGATACAGGAGAACAGCGAGAGCGGGAAAAAAACACAAACAACACAAGCACCTAACAACGATCACTTTAACAAACATTGCTAATTGCATATAATTTTGGAATTTGATTGAGGTGAATTTTGCTTCATTGTTTCTCAACTTTCTGTTCTATAGTAAGCTTATATACAGCGCCTTGACATTAAAACTGAATTACTGAATGTTTATATTAAAAGCAACTTTGTCTTTTCCAGTTGGAGTTGAGTGATAATAACATCTCAGGGACACTGGAGACTCTTGCTGAGAAATGCGCCAATCTGACTTACCTAAATTTGAGTGGCAACAAGATTAAAGAGCTCAGCACACTGGAGGCCCTGGTAAATACTACTACTACTAATAATGCATTTAAACCATACCAACTTATTGTTGAATAAGTCATATATTTTCTAGATGTTAAGTAATCAGTGATGTATGACATACTCTTCAATCCTCAGCAAAACCTAAAGAACCTGAAGAGTTTGGACTTGTTCAACTGCGAGATCACCACGTTGGAGGACTACAGGGAAAGCATCTTCGAGCTGCTGCCTCAGGTCACATATCTGGACGGCTTCGACGCTGAAGACAACGAAGCTCCAGACTCAGAGGCTGACGATGATGGTAAGAAATACAAATCAAGATGAAGCTTGATCAATCGGAAGAAGCTTTTCCGGTGCTACACGTTGAAGCTCTTGTTATTAGCAGCACTGGTGGCTGTGAAGTGAACTGCAGCCAGTAAGTGTTGCTTGTGAGAGAGTAATGTACAGAAGTTATATTTTCCTTCTTTCCTTTCCTTCAAATTGTAAATGCAATAATTTATTACAATAAAGGATAAATTAAAGCAAATATTATTTAAACGGAAATAAATAAATAAAAAAAATTATGTTCTTTGATTTTGGTAAATATTTGAGATTTTTTACTAATAAATGGATTTTATATAAATGATATTTTATTATTTATTTTATTTATATAGCACTATTTAACACAACCAGAGGCTGACCAATGTGCTGCACAGTACAAATCAAAACATAAAAAACAAATGTGTATATATAAAATTATAAAATTATTGCTAAAACAGACAATTTTCACTGATAAAATGCCAAATCAAAGAGGTAAGTTTTCCACCTAGATTTTGAAACAGATCTGATACAGAGGGGCAGAGCATTCCACAACCTAGGACCAGCTACTGCGAAAGCACGGTCACCTCTGCATTTCAGCCTCGACTTGGGGATGCATAACAGTCTTTGGTTAGATCAGTGTTTCCCAACCCTGTTCCTGAAGGCACACCAACAGTTCACATTTTCAACCTCTCCCTAATCAAACACACCTGAATCAACTCACCAGAACATTAGAAGACACTCCAAAACTTGTAGTTAATGCGTCAGAAAAGGGAGACATCCAAAATATATGTACTGTTGGTGTGCCTCCAGGAACAGGGTTATGAAACACTGGGTTAGATGACCGAAGAGGCCGACTCTTTTATATTGTTTTCTTTGTGTATAGTTTTGCTGGTTTTCTGTGTAGTTATCTGAAATTACATGCGTATTATATTTGTTACTACCTCTTCTATAGCTTCTGATGCTGACATGGTATTAAACAATAAATAAACTTATAACAACAAAACAGCTAAAAAGAGGTGATGGGTTTTAGAGAAACATAAAAAAACATGTTCCAGGATAAGATTAGTTGCCTTACAAATCAGTTAAATCATATATACAGTTAAAATAATGTAATAATTAACTAGATCTGTGGAGGAAAATTGTTTGAGAAATCAATTCAAAGATTTTCGTAATAGCATTCTCTCTTGAATGGATTCTGAGCTTGGTTTTAACATCAGATGGCGCTGTATGATTAACAAACAGCCACACTCTTCTTGTGTCCAATTCCTTACACATACCAGTGGATCCTATTTAGTACAAGTCTTGCTAAAAATAAAGCCAATGCTACTGACATGGCATTAAGACATAAATAAATAAATAAATAAATACCAGATGAACCTAAACTATCATTAATAAATGTAGGAAAGCTTATAGTGAGTTATAAGAATGTTCATTGTGAACTGTTTACATTAATCTCATGACATAGCAGCTGACTTGCACAACTAAGCAAGCGCTCTTTCCTTTGTATAATTAGCACTTGTGTGCATTGCCTTCTTGTTGAATCGCTGAATGCCTCAATTACAATTTGCTTTGGACCAAAGTGTCTGCTAAATGTAAATGTCTTGCACTTGTATTTAAGCGTATAGTTAAACTAGTCTAGAGCCCCATCTGCTGTTAAAAACTAGCATAGTAGCGGAAAAAAAAACAGCAAAAGCCATGCATATGGTCCAGTATAAAAGAATTGTGCATTATTACATTTTTTGCACCACTTTTCAATGCAGACGATGATGAGGATGGTGATGAAGGAGCAGGGCAGCTGGGAGACTACGAGGAAGAAGAGGAGGAGGATGAGGAAGGTTCAGAGGGTGGAGAGGTTGGGCTGTCCTATCTAATGAAAGAGGACATCCAGGTGATGTAGCTGCTGCTTTCTTTCTTTTTTACTTTCACTAAACCATAAATCTTATTAACGATCCGTTCCTTTGATAAAAGGACGAGGAAGATGATGATGATTACGTAGAAGAGGAAGAGGAGGAAGGCGGAGAGGGTAAGCATTACTTATGCTATCTAGTAGATGTACACTACCTGACAAGTCTTTTCGTCAATCCCAGGTGTAACAAAGGAGCAACAAATAATAACTTGATTTTAGTTGATCATTTGGAAAAGTGGCAAAAGGTAGATTTTTCTGATGAATCATTTGTTGAACTGCATCCCAATCATCACAAATACTGTAGAAGACCTACTGGAACCCGCATTGACCCAAGATTTTCATAGAAATCAGTCAAGTTTGGTGAAGGAAAAATCATGGTTTGGGGTTACATTCAGTATGGGGGCGTGCGAGAGATCTGCAGAGTGGATGGCAACTTCACCAGCCTCAGGAGAGGGTAAATTCTTCAGCAGGATAGCGCTCCTACTCATACTTCAGCCTCCACATCAAAGTTCCTGAAAGCAAAGAAGGTCAAGGTGCTCCAGGATTGGCCAGCCTAGTCACCAGATTTGAACATTATTGAGCATGTCTGGGGTAAGATGGAGGCATTGAAGATGCATCTTGATGAACTCTAGGAGTCCTGCAAGAACACTTTTTTTTTGCCATTCAAGATGACTTTATTAATAAGTGATTTGAGTCATTGCAGAGATGTATGGATGCAGTCCTCCAAGCTCATGATGGAGTCATACACAATATTAATTCTGTTTCCAATGCAGCATGACTTTATATTCTATACTGGACATTATTTCTGTTAAGTGACGAGACTTTTGTTTAAGCAAAGTCAGTTCTTACTCTCCTTATTAAATTAAAAATCAAGGCATGATCAAGCGTAATCTAGAAGCCTTTGCCTTTCATATAAACCACTTCTGATACCAAATGATCAACTAGAAGTCAAGTTATTATTTGTTGTTTCTAAAACTTGACTAGACAACAAGACTTTTGTCAGGTAGTGTATGCCAGAATTCAATAATTCAGTCTATCGTGATAATGAACATATCTTCAAAATACTATGAATAATTTATTATTTATTCTTTAAGAATATTCTGATTGTAGTTCATAACATTGGCAAATGCTTAGAGACTTAATTGTTTATCTTTTTAGTTACATTTACACATTAATCTGGCTAAAATAATTGAAATTCTGTCTGAAACTGCTGAAATGATGATTTTGACTATTTATAAGGCTCTTGTACTTTAACACTGTCCAATAAGGCTCCAATAGATAACATTCAATTTAATTTACCTTTATTTGTGTAGCGCATTTACAATGTAGATTGTGTCAAAGCAGCTTAACATAGAAGATTATAGTAAATTGAAACGGTGTCAGTTCAGTGTGGTTTAATATTCACTGCTGAGAGTCCAAACACTGAAGAGCAAATCCATCGATGCACAGCTCTACAAGTCCCGATCCATGCAAGCTAGTGGCGACAGCGACGAGGAAAAAAACGTCACCAATTGGCGAAAGTAAAGAATAAAAAAAAAATCTCAAGAGAAACCAGGCTTTAACATTAATTTAACTAAACTACAAAAGCTTTTATTAATCTTAGGTGATGTCCTTTTCTTAGTTAATTCAAAATGGCACATTAAAATGAAAGTAGTCGACTGATTTACCACAAGTCATAAATTCAGTTTATTTTATTGTTTATTAAAATTAATATAAACATGGTAACTGTAATAAGCCTTTTCTCATAGTTGATTTTAATCCATTAAAAACATTTACCAACGAGACTTTATTTTAAAGTGTCACCTATTGTGTTTTATCATCTTTTTGCAATTTAATTTGGTTAGTCTTTGTTTTCTCTGAACATGTATATTCAATAAAGCATTACACAGTATTTGTTGCTATTTTACCTGTTAAAATAATCTTTTTTGGAGCTTGGGTCAATATTGTAATATACCGCAACGATAACTTCAGCGATTAATTGTAGTAAAAAAAGTAATATAATAAGCCTACTTCCTAACTAGCCTTTATAAAAGTACACTCTTCAGCCTAATGAATGAGCTGTTCTACTCTGTGCAGAAGAGGCTGATGTTCGAGGAGAGAAGCGAAAGAGGGAGGCAGAAGATGAGGGTGAAGATGACGATGAAGATGACGACTAACCCCATCTCTGACTCCTTGGAAAACCGTATCCAAGCTTTAGATCAACCCTGAAAAAAGACCGTGATCTTGCAGATTGTTTTTCTCTCTTTGTAAACCATAGATAAATCACTGTAGAGGCTAAGTGTTTTCTTTTATAAAAGCGTTATATATTATTACACTATATACATGGGGGTTTATTGACAATTCATTTATAGCCATTCCAAGTTTATTCCCAACATGTTCAATTGGTGTCGGGGGGGTGGGGATAGGTTGGCGAGGGCGTGAGCTTTGAGATTTCCTGATTGTAAATACAGCGCTAGGATTTCACCACTGAGAGGAGACTGCAGCGAACGTTTGTCCAAATCCACAAACTCCTCTGTGAGGAAGCAGAGCGTTTCCTGCTCCTCTTCTACCTCTCCAGGTCTCATGCTCCGCCCACCACGGAGCAGCAAGCCAATCATCTCCAGCCGTCAACCCCCTTAGTTCCAGGATCGACCAATCGCTGCCAAGGATCTGGTGTCACACTCTTTATATGGGAACGGACTCCGCTTCTCTTGTAGATCCGGCTCGTGTCGGCAGGCCAGATGGTATGTGATCTTGTGAGAAATTTTATGTATGTAAATGTGATGTGAAGGATCGGGCTGTACGCGTTGGCAAATCAATATTCAGTTTTAATCTCCAAGTAGTTTTTTAATAAAGAGATGGATCATGTGTTACCTATGAGCAGTTCGCCCTTTCTCACCTTTTATGCAGAAGCCACCTATTTTTGAAAATGTGTCATGCTAGACGTTAAATCAAATATAAATGACTTTGAATTTGCTCTCAATTGTAAGAGAAATGCCGTTGCTGGAAATTTCTCACCATTTTCAGGTTTAACAGCTTTGTTGGATTAAATGGCACCCTTGAGTACCTTTCTACCTTTTGTCTTGGCGTGAAACAGGTTAGTTTCTACCTTTCGTTTTGAGGTATTTACAGTGATACCTTTAATCTGATGTTCGTATGGCAATATGTATATAGTATCTGTTTCCTTTTCTTTTTTTTAACTAATCTGTTTGGTCAGTTGTTTTAATACAAAGCACACGTCAAAAGATTTACATACACACAGGTCACCTGTTTAAATTTCAAGTACTTGGTTGTTGTGAGAGTGTTGTGTTTGGGGGTTTTATGTGCTGTAAACCTCTCTAAAAGGGTTTTAGCTTTGTTGTTGGATTTTGATGTTTTGTTTTAACGAAGTTAGATTTTTCTGTCTCCTTTTTTAAGTTTGCAAGCTCCTTTGTCCAGTTATGAGCTCCTCTTAAGTTAGATGTAAGGAATGAGTGATCTGTCCTTTTGATTTTTTTTAATTATCTTGTGTTCTTTGTCTGCTAAAGATTTCTCTAATTTGACCACAAAATATTTCTCAAACTGAGACCCACGAGCTCTGTCTGTAAGCCTCAAACACGGGTGAATAAGCACTGTTTCTAATGTCTGGAGTTGATAGGAAAAATGTGTTCTGATAAAAATGCCAGTGATGTTTTAATCCGTTTTATTTTCTTTTTAGATGATATTGACAAATTTATAGAACCCTTTCAATGAGTGCAACCTGGTGTAAGTTTGATGTGGAAAATAAAGGAAAAACCTTTCACCCTAATGTCTTTGTGCTTTAGAAAACGCTTGAGTTTTGTGCTTATAAAAGAACATATGTATTACCTGCGATGACTTATACAATTTAATCCACTCAAAAGGGTTGTATTTGTTTTAAATACACTTCAGGTCTGCACAATATATTGTTGTTTCAGCATCGATATCTCAATATGCCTATCTGCAATAGTCACATCGCAATGTTGAGTTGTGATTTATAATGAGCAAAACATGATTTGTGGAGTTACAAAGTTTAACCCTAATAGAGTGAAAGATTTGGACGTGTTTTTAGGAACTGTGACTAAGTTATCAAGTGAAATTAAACCAAGAAATTATTACATTTTAGACTTCCTAGAAATCATAAAACACACACACAAAAAAAAAAGTATATATATATATATATATATATATATATATATAAATAAAATATAATTGATCTTTTTATTGTATTCATCTGTGCTTGCAACTTGTTTTTATGTTTTATGCAGATGTAGGAATTCTTTCCAAGTAGTTATTTAGGTCACCTTTTTAAAATTATATTCATATCGCAAACAAAAAAAAAAACAAAATATCGCAATGTTCATATTTTCCAATATTGTGCAGCCCTAATGCGCTTTTGTTTACTTTAGTGTGTAATGCTGCTGTTTGAGCATGACTTATTTTGTAAGTAAGCATTTTCTGAGCTCCCTCAAATGTCTCCATTGTAGTCTTATATTTAGCAAATTAACATTGTGAATTGATTTGTGTACATTGTTCTTTAGACCAACAGTGAATCTAACAGTTAATCTGCTGGAAAAACTTTTGGTAGTCTTCAAAGTCTGACCATTTGCTTCTGTGTACTTCAGCCACAATGTTTGTAACCACACCCTCTAACATATAACTTCCAGCTCACGTCTGAAATCTACTCAATAGGTACTGCATTTAAATTTACTACTCGGCTGTTAGAAAAGTACGCTCTATACCGTATGAATGTGAGTGGTATGAATGGAATTCTCTAGCGGTGCATCATGGGATAGCGTAGCGTCCATCGATGCACACTTCAGAATCTCATTGGAAGTAGTAGGTCATCCGGGTACTTCTCGCATACTGTTTTTAGAATTCTATAAATTCGGACATACTAAGCTCGCATCCTGTTTTTAGCGTACTATATAGTTTCCGATTTCTGACGCAGTCATAGACTTTCTTTCAGAATTAACATCTCACCATCACCGAATCTTAAATTGAAGTAATTCCTGCCCAAGAAGTGAACCCTGATTGAGTTTGTAGTGTAGTCTTCATGCAAAAGAGATAATAGAATGATACATGTGATTTCTTACCCGTCAAACATGTTGCTTTGCTTAAATTTCTGTATATTATTTAAGTTGCATATCAGGTATTTAAACCAGCAAGATATTAACTTTTGTAAGCTTTAAAGTCAGCGTGAACCTGGAATATATAATATTCAACAACAGAATATTGATTAGGGGGCGGGGCTTCTTATTTGCACATCATTCCTGTGTAACTTTATAACTGTAAGAGGCTGTGGTTATATTTATTTATTTATTTATTTTTTTTTTTGGAATAACTTTGTCCACCTAAGGAATAACATTGTAAACATTCAAGCCATATCATACATCCAGCGCAATAAGGTGCAAAACCTGTTTGCCCCAATGTGTTGTTATTTTCAGACCTACGCAACCTTAATTTTTCATTTATTTTTTTTTAATTAGCAAATCCATTTGCGCCTACTTTGGACTCATGCGTGTTCTGGTCTAGAAAAGAGGTGTGTTAAGGCGCATAGTTGGTGCATTGCTATTTTAAGGAACTTAGAATTAAATTAGTTGTGCGCCTCGCTTACACATTGCTTAAAACACGCAGGATCTACAACAATACACATATTTTTACAAGCTTTTTTTTAAGTTTATTCATGACGATTTGCTTTTGTATAATGTTATTATTTGTAGTAGTATTACTTCTATGCATATTTGTATTATCTTTGCACTTAACAAACAAAATTAATTATGTATAGGCTAATGGATGTCTACGTACAACACTGTTTCCTTATCCACGAAAGAAAGACAAAGTGAAAGTAAAGGCCGATTGGAGGAGGCTCGTTCTTTATCCTTGCGCTGCAGATGGTCCGTTCAACTGTTTTCTCACTAGTGAAGCGTTCAGTTGTTCCACTTACAAAGTCCTCCATGTAAATAGCAAATGCGCCATGGCGTGACTCAACATGACACTTAAAGGGAAATGGGAGATGAGACTCTAATTGGTTTATTCTCCAAACACACGCATAACTCATTAAGAGAATAAGCTCAACCGTGTTAGACCATGCGTCGCGGTGCAGAGCGTATTTTTCCTTCCTTAAAATAGCAAAAGTGGATTCAGACACGCCCTTAATGCTTTTTCACCCTGCGCTTTAGACTTTGTGCCTAGATCATTAAAATAGAGCCCTTTGTATTCACACAGACATTAAAGGCTCTGCCCTCTACTGGCATGTGCGTGACGAGCAGCGGCTGTTAATTTGCATTTAAAGAGAGATGAAAAGCAATGTTTTTCTTTCTCTCATTCAAAAAAAGAGCATTAATAGCATGTTATAATGAATAAAGTAATTTGAGCTGAAGCTTCATACACATTCTAGTGATACCCAAGACTTTTATTACATCTTGTAAAAATGGGCGTAAGACCAAGCCGATGACCCCTTTAATAGAATTACACGAATCCCCACTCAAGTGCAACTTGTTGACTTTTCCTTTATTTAGCTTGAGGCACGTGAGGCCTGGAGTCAGCCTGCTAACTTTAATTTTACACCACTCTGCCATCTGCAAAGCCTTGTACTTTCATCATTTATGAGCTACACAAACTTTAAGCAGCGGAGCATAGTGGAAAGGGGCGTGGCATGCGATCAACTACCAAAAGCATCATTAATTAATCAGGAGATGCACCTGACATCCAGCCAATAGAAACACAGATACAGCAGTGCAAGGGTGGAGTCCCTGTGATGCTCGTTAAATATTCATACCTTTGATAAGTGAGTGTTTCACTATAGCTGACTGTAATTAATATTAAGAAGCCGAATGCTGATGATTACATTATTAAATTTATATATCATGCAGCGTGCAATTGATTGATTTAAATCCATTTAATGTCTGCCAGTAAATACCATCAGATCAAGTCCAAAAATATGTTTTACTTGAGAGCAGAATGTAAAATGACCATACTTAGCAGATAGCATGAATAACGTTGAACAATTACAACTAAATTTGATTGAAAATCCCATTTGAGCTTGATTTAGGTCTCGTTTGTTAGTTCAGACTTAACAATTCAGACTGCTGTACATTACAACACGGTCATAAAACATTAATATTTCTGTGCAAATGAAAATACTAATATTGCGAACTGATCTGTGTTTAGCGGTGTAGTCTATAACTGTGTTTAAATTAAAATATGAACGTTTATTAGTCTGAAATTTGTATTCTGAGCCACGTTATTTTAAATCCTCTTTTATTGTGTATATAAAGACATTTGAAGAACAAATCAGAAACATTTGTTCAGTTGTATTTCCCCATGTATGTGTATAAAGATGCAAACATTCAGTTGTGCGCAGTTGAAAACTCTAAGATTAATTTTCATAAATATCAGACAGGATGTCCTATTTTGGTGTGCACGTCAAATAAAATGTCTTACATTTTCATTTACATAAAAAGTAAATATATTTAAAATAAAATGTTAAAATACCGCACAATTTAGCGAGTTAACTTAATTATTTTTTTTATTTACAAATGTGAGGGGTTTGAAGATAAAGCACTTAAATTGTCTCCCCCAAAAATCAAGAGTTGTATTGTTTCAGCTCATTTTAAATAAGTACTTTAAAAAAAAAAAAGACCTTTGCTGTTTGTTTAATGTTCATAACATTTATCTACAAATTAAACATGCTTTTTCTGACCTGAAATTACTAATATACACTACTGGTCAAACGTTTGGGGTCAGTAGGATTTTGAAATGTTTTAACATAAGCTTCTCCTGCTCACCAAAGCTGCATTTATTTCATCAAAAATACAGTAGAAATTGTGAAATGTTATTGCACTATAAAATAACTGTTCAAAAGTAGTTTATAATTTATTTAATAATTTATTCCAGTGATTTTAATGATAAATTTTGTTGTAAATTTGAAAAGCGACAAAACCAGGGAGATCTTCGGGTATTTTCAAAGCAGAATCCTTTAATAAGAACTCGCCGTCGCTGTGGCCTTCATCGAAGATCTCTGTACTACTGCAGCTCGCACTCAGTTAAATACACAAATGAGTGGGCAGTGCTTATTAGTAGAAACTAAAACTGCCATTAAAAGTTTAGTGCAAAAATCTTGTTTTTAGGGCCTTGCCTGAAAGTGTCACCCGGCCATTTGTTAGACTAAAGGCACCGGCAGGCCTGCAACTGGCAATATGCATTTTTTGCAGACATGAAACTAATTTCATTAGCACTTAATTTGCAATACATTGGACTGTCCCTTGCACACAGGCCGTCAAATCTGCTCCGTCAGAATGCATCTTACAATGTAAAAACAATTAATATATTTAAAGAAATTTGTAATCTTTCAGTTTTCAGCTTCATTACTCCAATCTTCAGTCACATGATCCTTCACAAATCACTCTAATACATTCATTCGTTTTCTTTTCGGCTTAGTCCCTTTATTAATCTGAGGTCGCCACAGCGGAATGAACCATCAACTTATGTAGCATATGTACCCTTCCAGCTGCAACCTATCACTGGGAAACATCCACACACACTCATTCACTACGGACAATTTAGCTTACCCAAAATTCACCTATTCCACGTCTTTGTACTTGTGAGGGAAACCAGAGCACCCGCCAACATGGGAGAACATGCAAACTCCACACAGAAATGCCAACTGACCCAGCCGAGGCTCGAACCAGCGACCTTCTTACTGTGAGGCGACAGCACTACCTACTGCGCAACTGCGTTATCTTATTATTATGATCATTATTATTAAGTGGATAACTTGATAAATTATATTAATTAATAATAAATATTAATTAATAACTGGAGTAATCATTTCATTTGAAAATACATACAAGTAATACATAAATATTTAGTAATTAACAATTTTTTCTTACATTTAAAAAATGCCGCCTTGAACAAAATAAGTTTCTTAAAAAAACGACCCCAAACCTTTGAGCGGTAGTATACATAGAAGCCCCAGCTGGGTCAGTTGGCGGTTCTGTGTGGAGTTTGCATGTTCTTCCCGTGTTGGTGTGGGTTTCCTCCGGGTGCTCCGGTTTCCCATACAAACGCATGCTGTTTAGGTGAATTGAATAAACTAAATTGGCAGCAGTGTGTGAATGCAAGAGTGTATGGGTGTTTCTCAGTGTTGGGTTGCGGCTCATCCGCTGCGTAAAACATATCCTGGATAAGTTGGCGGTTCATTCCGTTGTGGCAACCCCAGATTAATAAAAGGACTAAGCCGAAAAGAAAATGAATGAACAAATTTTCCTTCGGCTTAGTCCCTTATTTATCAGGGGTCGCCACAGTGGACTGAACCACCAACTTATCCAGCATATGTTTTACACAGCGTCAGATGAACTGTAACCCAGTATTGGGAAACACCCATACACATCCCTCATTCAGACTTATACACTACTGTCAATTTAGTTTATCCAATTCACCTATAGTGCATGTGTTTGGACTGTGGGGGAAACCCACGCCAACACAGGGAGAACATGCAAACTCCACACAGATACACCAACTGGCTCAGCAGGGACTCAAACCAGTGACCTTCTTGCTGTGAGGCGACAGTGCTAACCACTGACCCACCCTAAATGCTGCAGCCCGTATTATCACAAAAACCCCCTCTGTCACATCACACCCATTCTACAGCACCGTCACTGGCTTCCCATCTTTTTCAGAATTAATTATAATTACAATCTCGCTCCTCCATACTTTGCTAATCTTGCTCATATCGCCACACCTTCTCGAACACTCAGGTCTTCTTCCATTCACCTCACTGTTCCCTCTGTCACCATGGGGAACAGAGCCTTCAGCCACTCTGCTCCTCAGCTTTGGAATTCACTTGCTCCTGATCTCCGTAATTTAGACTCTCTTTCACAATTTAAATCCAAACTCAAAACACATTTAGACCAGCTTATTTTCTTTAACCCGACTGCATTTTTAAAAAGTTTGTTTTGTATGTTATTGATTTTATGTTTTTATTTGAACTGATTGTTCTAGCTGTTCTGTACGGTGACTTTGAGTGTCATGAAAGGCGCCTTTAAATAAATTGCATTATTATTATTATTATTATGTTTGGCAAAACAATGGTTTTAGTTTCACGCATTTGCATTAAACCCAATATAACAGACTATTTAATAGCCATTTTCCATTTTGACAACGTGCCCCAGACATAATACAACAGTGTCGACATGTTCAATGATCTGAAGCTTTACGGTCATCCAAAATGCCAAACACTAAACCATATTTCTGATCCTCTCACTGTAACACAGCCATTAAACCACATGAGGGAGCTAATTTACAAATAATGCCTATTTTGTTTTTGTCTTGAGCTCAATAATCATCCTCAAATCATGACCACCTTCTCAACCATTAACTCATGCCCCTTTAAAACAATTAATAAACATGTTCATCTTTTAATTTAAACCCAGTTATAGATGATAGACAAACACAGCTAAACACAGATCAGTTCACAATATATTAGTATTTTCCTTTGCACTTAAATATTCATATTTTATAAATGTATACAGTTGTAATGTACAGCAGTGTATTTAAATGCATCTACATTAGAGCTCATATGAATGTACAGTAAAGCTCATGCATGTTCTTCAACCCCCCACAGCAGCTGATGAGCACAATCGACCAATCAGGATGGCCGATCCGCTGTAAGCCTTATATGGAGTCAGATGAACAACACTGGATGAGCAGATATGATTATAGGCATTTCGGTTTTGTTATGTGACTCCACATGTCTCTAATGTCCCAGGAGGATCTTTAATATTTACAATGCTTTTATTATCTGATTTAAAATAAAGCTAAATCCCTTATAGAGGCCTGAAGTGAAGGAGGGGGTGGGAAATGGTGTAAATACAGCATACACACAACTAATGAATATATATGTGTGTGTATATAGGAAAATCAGATTTGTAAAAGGTACAAATAAATAATAATAAAATTAAATTTAGCAAACGCTTTTGTCCAAAGTGATTTACAATTGAATAAAATAAGATAAAGGCTCGTTTTTGGATGCTTTAATAAGATTTTGAGCGCATAAAACAGAAACCTGTGAATCAACTGTTCATAATAAGATGCATCTAGAAAACACATATGGTGATTTTTCATTTCATCACTCATTCTCCTTCAGCTTAGTCCGTTATTTATCAGGGGTCGCCACAGCGGAATGAACCGCCAACTATTCCAGCATGTTTTACACAGTGGATGCCCTTCCAGCTGGAACCCAGTACTGGGAAACACCCATACACACTTGCCAATTTACACACTATGGACAATTTTGTTTATTCAATTCACATGTAGCGCATGTCTTTGGACTGTGGGGTAAACCGGAGCACCCTGAGGAAACCCACGCCAACACAAGGAGAACATGAAAACTCCATACAGAAATGCCAACTGGCTTGTCAGGACTCGAACCAGTGACCTTCTTGCTGTGAGGCGATAGTGCTAACCACTGAGCCACGATGCCACCCTTCATTTAATTATGCCAACTTTAAATCTGGCGGAATAAAAATGAGTAATTGTGTGTGTGTGTGTGTGGTCAGTGTTATTACACACAATATAGGTTTTCATCTTGCAATGCTTTAATTCTCAGTTCATTTGTGACTTTTTTTCTTGGAATTCAGAGTTTTTAATTTTAATATTCACAATATCGTTCTCAGTTTTTAGTTTTCATCTCACAATTCTTACTTTAGTCCTAGCTAATTTGAATTTATATAATTTTCAACTCTAAATGCATACCTTGCGGTTCTGTGGTTGTCTCACTGTTCTGATTTTTTTAGCTTATAACCAACATTTCCAACTTTTTCCTTGAATTTCTGAAAAAAAATCTCACTATTCTCCCCTTATTTACTTTCAAAATTCCTATTTTATTTCTTTATTCTAACTTTATTTTATATTTGTTTATGTTTACATCTCTTTATTTTCTTATTTGCCTTAAAATTTCCTTTTTCTTTATTTCTTTATTCCAACTTTATATATTATATATATAATATACACACACACATATATACACAGACACACACACACACACTCACCGGCCACTCTATTAGATATACCTTAATAGTACTAGTTAGATATACCTTTTGCCTTCAGAACTGCCTTAATCCTTCATTACATAGATTCAACAAGGTACTGGAAATATTCCTCAGATTTTGGTCTATATTGACAAGATAGCATCATGGAGTTACTGCATATTTGTCGGCTGCACATTTATGATGCGAATCTCCCGTTCCACCACATCCCAAAGGTGCTCTATTGGATTGAGTTCTGGTGACTGTGGAGGACATTTGAACACATTGAACTCATTGTCATGTTCAGGAAACCAGTCTGAGATGATTAGGTGCGATTAGGTGACATGGTGCGTCATCCTGCTGGAAGTAGCCTTCAGAAGATGGGTATACTATGGTAATAAAGAGATAATAATTATTAGCAACAATACTCAGGTAGGCTGTGGCATTGACACGATGCTCAGTTGGTACTAATGGGCCCAAAGTGTGCCAAGAATATATCCCCCACACCTCAGTTGTAACGAGTGGTTATTTGAGTTACTGTTGCCTTTCTATCAACTCAAACCAGTCTGGCCATTCTCCTCTGACCTCTGCCATCAACAAGGTATTTGCGCCCACAGAACACTCACTGGATATTTCCTCTTTTTCAGACCATTCTCTGTAAACCCTAGAGATGGTTGTGCATGAAAATCCTAGTAGATCAGCAGTTTCTGAAATACTCAGACCAGCCCGTCTGGCATCAACAATCATGCCACGTTTAAAGTCACTTAAATCCTCTTTCCTATTCTGATGATTAGTTTGAACTGCAGCAGATCGTCTTGACCATGTCTACATGCCTAATTGCATTGAGTTGCTGCCATGAATTAGATGTATGTATATGTGTGTGTGTATGTGTGTGTGTGTATATATATATATATATATATATATATATATTTTTTTTTTTTTTTTTTTTTTTTTACTTCTGACTATTCTCCCCTTATTTTATTCTTTTTTTTTTCTTGTAATTATTGTGATTGTCTCTTGCAACTCTATGAGCTAAAATATGAGCTACTCTATGGAGATCTGTACATGTAGGGTATATTTTAAACATGTCTTGTAAAGCCACCTTAGAAACAAGTATCTTTTTTTTTTTTTTGACAAGTTTATACACCGAAATATTACTACAACTGATTTTGTTACACAATTTCTTGACAGCAAATAGCCGTTGTTCTGTCATCAAACCCCACAGGGCATTTGTAGACCTCAAATAAACCTATAAACCTTATCAATGATTATATCATCAGAATCATTAGGCTAAAGCCTCAGGTTAAAGTCATTTATATTGATTCAGCCACTGCCACATATCACTGAACCAAGCCACAGTCTATATGCTGAACTACCAGGAGCATATTCATTAACATCAGATCACTAATTTAGTGTCTTTATTCATTTTACCAAGCCATAATCATCAGTTCAGTGTGCTTCATGATTTAAACATGAGACGTCACACACACAGCAGCCAGAGTTCAAGAGGCATAACCTACAATTACAGCTCAATCCGTTACTCTTCATCTGGCAGAGAAGTGTTTAAGAGGAAATGAGTTATTAATGCGGATGTAAAGCAGAAATACATGCTTTAGATTATAAATTACAATAAAACAAGCAAACTAGAAACTGAGAATGATATCCTGTTTACATCTCACTATTCTGCCCTCTCTAGCCTCAATGGACCTAGATTATCTCTTCATTTCAACTTTTCTTATTTAGTGTGTACACAACATTCCTGGATTAACTTTTTATTTTGCGCAGCACGGTGGCTCTGTGGTTAGCACTGTCACCTCACAGCAAGAAGGTTGCTAGTTCGAGTCCCGGCTTCATTCATAATGATTCATTCTGCTGTCACGACCCCTGATATATAAGGGATTAAGCCAAAGAAAAATGAATGAATGAACTTTTTATTTTGAGTTTACATCTCACTGTTTTGCCCCTTTTCCACTCAGAATTTCTAGTTTATTTCTTTATTGCAACTTTTTCTTGGAATTTTGAGTTCAAATTTCTGAACTTTGAAGTGGATTTTTTCTCTTTAAAGTGTGAAATTAACCTATATACTCAAATTGTATGTGTATAATCTGGTTGTAGATTTATATACCATTAGAAGAATCAAGGTATTATGTAGAGTTAGAAAGGAGATATGGCCTGAGTGAACAACTAAGGTGTCACAAGAAATGCATGAGAATAGAGCAACACCTGTTAAAACAGTTAAGTCTAGATGGACAAGATATATAGTAAACAGGGTTAGTTTAGATGGACAAGATATATGGTAAACAGGTTTGGTTTGGGGGTTGAAACTAGTTTGGATCTTGTGTGACAAATGTAGAACAATGTGAAAAACAGCTGCAAAAGAGGATATAAGCAGGCCAGAACATCGGTGAGGCAGAGTTTTCAGGCAGAGATGCCGCTGGGGGTCTCCTGAAAAGTCTCCTTTGTTGTCGACAATAAAGAACTCTTCTGAAATCAAAACCATCAGACGTGGCTGATCATTACAGAAAGAAAAGACCACCACAACTTCTCCCTTCTCAAAAGTCCTCGATTATTTCTTTATTCCAGCTTTCTTAGTTTGAGTTTACATCTCACTATTTTAACATGTTTTCCACTCAAACTTTCTAATTTTTTTTTCATCCCAACATTTTTTACTTAACGTCTCGCTATTTTTCCATTTTATCCACTTAAAATCCTTTTTTTTTACTTTTACTTTACATCTCAATTGGAATTTTGAGTTCACATTTCTGATTTTTCCCTCCTCAAAAGTCCTCGATAATTTCTTTATTTCAGCTTTCTTATTTTGAGTTTACATCTCACATTTTTGTCATTTTTTCCATACAATTTTCCTAGTAATTTTTCATTCATTCATTCATTTTCTTTTCGGCTTAGTCCCTTTATTAATCTGGAGTTACCACAGCGGAATGAACCGCCAACTTATCCAGCATATGTTTTACACAGCGGATGCCCTTCCAGCTGCAACCCATCACTGAGAAAAATCCACACACATTCA
The DNA here is from genome assembly GCF_903798145.1 of Danio aesculapii. Classification (NCBI taxonomy): domain Eukaryota; kingdom Metazoa; phylum Chordata; class Actinopteri; order Cypriniformes; family Danionidae; genus Danio; species Danio aesculapii. The sequence goes on from NC_079453.1 coordinate 44,582,922, forward strand.
TTCACACACATGCACTACAGACAATTTAGCCTTCCCAATTCACCCATACCAAAAGTTTATGGACTTGTGCGGGGAAACCGGAGCACCCGGAGGAAACCCACGTGAACACGGGGAGAACATGCAAACAGAAACACAGAAACGCCAATTGACTTAGCCGAAGCTCGAACCAGCGACCTTCTTGCTGTGAGGCGAACGTGCTACCCACTGCCCCACCGTGCTGCCCATCTCAAACAACAGTAAATAAAAAACGGAGATGGAACCAAGATGACCCCTTTAAGCTTGTTTACATCAAGACAGCTCTAGACAGACTTTTGCATGGACGGGCCGAGTGTTTACATGCGGCGTGGCTCATCCTTTAAATATGCAAAGCGCAGCATCTCTCTGAAAGCTCTCTGTTGTCATGTTATTTTTATAAGTGGCCATGTGCACTGTGCGCTGGTCCGAAAGAAACCACACATTAGGTTTGAGCCTTTTGCTCTCCCCGAGCGCCATATAGCATGTTTGTGCTTGATCATGTGGTATTAGCAAAACTGCTTGTATTTTTAGCTCTGTTGCTAGCATCCGCACCGGGGAAAATCCTCTCTCAAAAGAAGGAAGCTATGTTATTGTTGAAAGGTGGAAACGCAGATGTAATTTGGAAGTGGAAATAAAACCGGAGTGTATTTTTAGGTGGACGGTAATGTACTGAAGCATGGCTGTGAGAATGAACTCATGTGATGTTTAGTCATAGTGTTTGGAAACAGAAGCACTGGACAGTAAATATGTAAAGCAGCAACATGCTAATGTCACTTTTAGCACTCTGACATTATAGCTCAGTTGTATTCAAATAAGTATATCTGTTTTGTTAACTAAATACTTTTCCAAAAGAGTTACTGTGACCAACCATGACAGATCTTCACTTTTGAGTCAAACGGATCAAACACACATGGAGTCAGAATTATTCACCCTCCTCTGATATATTTGTTATTTATCAAATATTTCTCCAGTGATATTTAATGGAGCAATAAAATTTTCACAGTATTTCCTATAATATTTTTTCTTCTAGAGAAAGTCTCATTTGTTTCATTTTGGCAGGAATAAAAGTTGTTTTTAAATTTTTTTATGACTATTTAAAGGTCAAAATAATAGCCCTATTAAGTTTTTTTTCAATTGTCTACAGAACAAACCATCGTTACACAGTGACCTGCCTAGTTAACCTAATTAACCTAGTTTAGCCTTTCAATGTCACTTTAAGCTGAATACTAGAATCTCGAAAAATATCTAGTCAAATATAATATGCTGTCATCATGGCAAAGATCATGAAAGAAAAAGATATTAGAAATTAGTTATTCATTCATTTTCTTTTCGGCTTAGTCTCTTAACTAATCTGGGGTCGCCACAGCGGAATGAACCACCAACTTATCCTGCAACCCAGTACTGGGAAACACCCATACACTCTTATTTATTCACACACTACGGACAATTTAGCTTACCCAATTCCCCAATAGCGCATGTGTTTGGACTGTGGGGGAAACCGGAGCACCCAGAGGAAACCCACACCAACACGGGGAGAACATGCAAACTCCACTCAGAAATGCCAACCGGCCCAGCAGAGGCAATCATGCTACCCACTGCGCCACCATGACACCCTAGATATTAAAACTATTATGTCTAAATAGTTAGACTTTTGTTAAACAGAAATTGGAGAAAAAAATATGAAAGAATTCAAATTGAACCGGCTAATAATTCTGACTTCAGCTGTGAATAAAACATACGAAAAACAATATCTCAATATATGAAAATAGAAAATTCCAGAGCGATCAGAAAACATTATTTGGCACAAGTGGGTTTTGTGCAGGTTCAAGCTAAATATAGCAAAATTTATATATAAATGTGAAAATAAAACAACACACTTATTATATATAACCTGTGCTTATTAAAATATATAAAGGAAACACAAGAGGTTTTGAAGGATAATAGCAAAGTATAAAGATTTAAAGTATAAACTTTAATGGTTGTCTTACTTTAAAATAAATAACAGTATTATTTATTGCTAAAATAAATAAATAAATAAATAAGGGTGGCGCAGTAGGTAGTGCTGTCGCCTCACAGCAAGAAGGTTGCTGGTTCGAGCCTCGGCTGGGTCAGTTGCCATTTCAGTGTGGAGTTTGCATGCGGTACAGGTGAATTTGGTATAGGCTAAATTGTCCGTAGTGTATGAGTGTGTATGGATGTTTCCCAATGATGGGTTGCAGCTTGAAGGGCATCCGCTGTGTAAAACATATGCTGGATAAGTTGGTGGTTCATTCCGCTGTGGCGACCCCGGATTAATATAGGGACTAAGCCGAAAAGAAAATGAATGAATGAATAAATAAATAAACAAGACACATTCCAACCTATTTTAGAACTCTGATATATGGCCATATATAAACATATTTATAAAATTATAGCAAAAACATTTGAGCATATGTGTACATATCTATAATTTAATAATTTTGTAGTATTTTGAAATATTTGATGCAAATATGGGCGTCATGGTGGCGCAGTGGGTAGCACGATCGCCTCACTGCAAGAAGGTCGCTGGTTCGAGCCTCGGCTGGATCAGTTGGTATTCTGTGTGGAGTTTGTATGGTTTCCCTGTGGGTTTCCTCCGGGTGCTCTGGTTTCCCCCAGTCTAAAGACATCCACTATAAGGTGTATTGGGTAGGCTGAATTGTCTGTAGTGTATGAGTGTGAATGAGAGTATATGGGTGTTTCCCAGTGATGGGTTGCAGCTGAAAGAGCATCTGCTGTGTAAAACATATGCTGGATAAGTTGGCGGTTCATTTCGCTGCAGTGACCCCAGATTATGATGCAAACATAACGTAAATGTTATATATGTGAAATCCAAACAGGAATTTTTATCCCCCTGTGTATTTTTTCCCCAATTTCTGTTTTTTTCAACACATTTCTAAACATAATAGTTTTAATAACTCATTTCTAATAACTGATTTATTTTATCTTTGCCATGATGACAGTACATATTTGACTAGATATTTTCAAGATACTAGTATTCAGCTTAAAGGGACATTTAAAGGCTTAATTAGGTTAACTAGGCAGGTTAGAGTAATTAGGCAAGTCATTGTATAATGATGGTTTGTTCTGTAGACTATCAAATAAAAATATTCCTTAAGAGGGCTAATAATATTGAGCTTAAAATGGTTTTTAAAAAATTTAGAACTGCTTTTATTCTAGCCGAAATAAAACAAATAAGACTTTCTCCAGAAGAAAAAATATTGTAGGAAATACTGTGAAAATTTCCTTGCTCTGTTAAACATCATTTGGGAAATATTTTAATTAAAATTCACAGGAGAACGAATAATTTAGAATTCAGCTGTAATGTCATGACCACACACTGCCATAGATTTGGTTTGTATGTACATGAGGAAAACATTTTAGTATTTTGATGCTCAAAAACCCTTTTAATTTCTGACTCACGTATGCAACTCAACCTAAACTCATCAAAGCCTGTTTTAATAAACTGCTTTGTTTTGATAAACTGCGCTTAAATCATACCTGTTAAACAAACGCACAGCCTACTGTACATACACACCATCTGAATCCCACGCCGTGCTGTTTCCGCGTCTGATCTATTTGTGAATATAGGTCACATTTAACAGCCATTCTTTCTAAGCCTTTCTCCCATGCACAAATGCAATTTTAGGGGTGATACGATTTAGCTCCAGGCCTCAACCCAATACTGACGTATCTGGGATGTCTCTATTAATCTATGTGAATCAGAAGAAGCAAAAAAACAAAAACAAAGCAAAAGCAGATGCTGCGAGGCTAATGAGTCACAAAAGCAGCAGCTTCTCCCAATGCTAACACACACACACACGCGCTCTCATTGGCCCGGATGAAGCGCTTGTGAATCAGGTGTTGCTGATCATCCGCTCGACTTGAAGCCCTGCATACAGAATAAAACTGAACATGTTGAGGCGAGACTCTGCAGGCTAAAACTGTAACAAGGGGAGTGACAGAAACAACTGAGGTGAGGAATCCACGTGCAGGTTTATTGGGTGGTCTGCCAAGCAATGGTCAACACGGGTGCAAACAGATGTATATAGACAATCCAGAATCGTAGTAAGAGGCCGGAGGTCGGAAGGCATGCGGCAGACAGGGACAAAAAGACAAACTTGGCAAAGGTCAAAACACAGAGAAACAAGACTAAGGGAAACGCGTTGAAATGTCACTTTACAGATAACAAGACTCAGCATTTGGAACGAGTGTGTGCTGCTTAAGTAGTGTGTGTAATCAGTCTCTGACAATCCTCAAGTGGTGCGAGTGTAATGAGGAAGCATGTGTGTGTGAGTGAACTGCATGTATGAAAATGTAGTCCATAAATGGCAGATTTGTAGTCCATAAGGATTGTGAGTGAGATCCAGCGATCTATGAAGTTACGATCGTTGGTGGTCGTGACAAAACACTGATCTATCAAGCACCTCTCAATTTGGAGATTTTTGGTTACACTTTAGTCAAAGTAAACCAATTCTACTATTAACTAGTTGCTTATTACCTGCCTATTATTAAGATATTGGCTATTTATAATAATAAAAAAACTACAAAAGCACACATATTTCTCTTAACTGGGTGCTCAGCCAAAAAACGCAAGAGGAGCAAATTAAATATTCATCAAAGGCGGCAACACCAAAGCTCCAAAAATACTAATTTATTAAATTAAAAAGGCTGACACAAAGCGTGACACGCTTTGTGTCAGCCTTTTTAATTTAATAAATTAGTATTTTTGGAGCTTTGGTGTTGCCGCCTTTGATGAATATTTAATTTGCATCTATTTATAATAATAATTCCTTACACTTATATAGCACTTTTCTGGACACTCAAAGCGCTTTACACATATTTGGGGGGGAATCTCCTCATCCACCTCCAGTGTGCAGCATCCACATGGATGACGCGATGGCAGCCATATCGCGCCAGACTGCACACCAGCTGATTGGTGAAGATGAGACAGGGGCTGATTCTCAATATGCGTTATTCAGTGGTCTTGCGTCCTCGTGTAACGTCATCATCAACTGCCAAAGTTCAGTTCCAATACTCAAGACCGCAAGAACAGAGGACGCGTGAAACTTGATATCGAGAATGCACCGATGCAGACTTGAGCACCGATCTCACTCTAGAAGTCATTGTTACTGGAGGTGGGAAGCGCAGCATTTTATTTAGATTTATTATAAAAGTTCAGAGATGTAACTTATTTACTTCAGGAGTTTCCCTAAATGAAACGGTAAAAGTAAACATTACCATGGACATCTTAATAAAGGAATAAACACATTAAGGGTGTTTGTTTGCTGAAATTTGCATTAAAATCTGTTTTATTTATGTTGTGCGACGTATATTTATTATGTTTTATGAATAGTGTATATTTTCAATAATTTTAAATCATTTTACATTAAATAACGGGTGAAGATCACGTCACCATCAGGAAGATTGCAGCATCTCATTTCTCAAAGGATGTGTTCTCTATTCTCGTGGTCTCCCGAGTTCGTTCTGCCGAGGACACCTGGCAAGACCGGTCTCCACAAGAACGCAAGTCCATTCTCTGCGTTCTTGGAATTGAGAAACAGCCAGAGTGATGAAGCCAATTATGATATGGGGATGGATAGGAGGCCATGATGGACAGAGGCCAGAGGGAAAATCTGCCAGGAAAAGGATGCCGGGTTAAGCCCCTACTCTTTTGGAAGGACATCCTGGGATTTTTAACAACCGCAGAGAGCCAGGACCTCGGTTTAACGTCTTATCCGAAAGATGGCGCTCACTGAGCAGTATAGAGTCCCTGTCAATCCTTCAGTTTCACCAATTGGTGAAGGTTTTTCCTCGCCACTGTCGCCACTGGCTTGCAAGGTTCAGAACTTGTGGAGCTGCGCATTGATGGATTTGCTCATCAGTGTTTGGACTCTCAGTAGAAAATATTAAACCACAGTGAACTGAACTTAAACACTGATAACTGAACTACACTGTTTCAGTTCACTATAATCTTCAATGTGAAGCTGCTTTCACACAATCTACTTTGTCAAAGCGCTACACAAATAAAGGTGAATTGAATTGAATCAATATACTGGGGCGTCAGGGCCCACACAGACCGCAGGTTGATCACCCCCTGCTGGCCTCACCTAACACCACTTCCAACAGCAACCTAGCTTTTCCATGTGGTCTCCCATCCAGATACTGACCAGATGAAGTCCTGCTTAGCTTCAGTGGGCGACCATGTGAGAGTTGCAGAGGGCTAGCTGCCAGCTGTTAATTAATATATATAAAGTACATAATGTCTGCATGATCCTATTCTACATGCCTAATCCTATACCTAAACCTAACTACTACTCTAACTTTTAATAAGCAGCTAATTAGAAGTTTATTGAGCTAAAATCTTGCTTAATGGTTTGTTAATAGCATGAATTGTACTCTAAAATAAAGTGTGGTCATATTTTAAAGGAAGTTTTCTCAAGTATATATTTTTCTCCTGAACTGAGGCACAAATGTTGAGCAACACCAAATTGCCCAAATCCCTTCTTGTAAAGACCTTTGACTCTAATATGTCAAAAAATTGAACGAATTTTGAACTTCTTTCATTGTTCAAATTGTTGTGCTAGGAATTTATGCAAATGAGTGCGTATTTAATTAAATAATGCAACATTTGCATATTTAAGCATAACATTTTAGACAACAATGCATTCGTTATGTAATCAGTCAACTGTGAGGAAGTCATTCATTTTCCTTCGGCTTAGTCTCTATTCCAGAGGTCACCACAGCGGAATGAACCACCAACTATTCCACCATACGTTTTACACAGCAGATGCCCTTCCATCTGCAACCCAGTACTGGGAAACACCATACACACTCATTCACACACACACTCATACACTCCGGCTAATTTACTTTATTCAGTTCACCTATTGCACATGTGTATGGACTGTGGGGAAACCGGAGCACCCAGAGGAAACCCGTGCCAACACAGGGAGAACATGCAAACTCCACACAGAAATGGCCCAGCCGGGACTCGAACCAACAACCTTCTTGCTGTGAGGCGATAGTGCTAACCACTAAGCCACCGTGCTGCCATACTGTGAGGAAGTATAGATGGAAAAGTATGGCTGAATTTTAATATATATATTTTTATTAGGGCTGCACGATTTGGGAAAAAGTATCACATTGCGATTATTAAGGTCAAAATTGCGATTTGCGATTGCGATACGATAAACGAGTGGTATGACTCAACTTGCTTGTTATCAAGAAAAATGCACACACAGATTACTAATAATGCTGAAATTTTTATTTTTTCAACTGAGATACAGTACACAGTGCAATCTAGCAACAACTAGAAGATGCTGCAATATTCCAAATTGATACTAGCATAAAACAATAACAAAATTACGACAAACACCCAGTTATTAATATTCTTATCAAATCACTCACCATTTTTAATCTAACGATGAAGAGAAGATTAAAGGAAAGTGTTCTTTAAACATATTAATTTTTAGAGTCATGTGCTAATGATGAAAATAATTTTAATGGGACATTTCTATTGTTCTTTGTGACACACCGATTTCTACACTGTATTTTCATTTATTCTTAAATAAATATGCTAATAGCTGTCATCTCTAACGTACAGTTAAGTAGCTTTAAATATGAAAAGATTCATTTAACTTACCGATGGCCAAATGAAGTTTATGCCCGAAGCACTGGAACCTAGTCCAGTGATTAAGCGCCACCGCTTTGACCATGTTCGTGCCGTTGTCTTTTTTGACAGCGACCAAACCATCCTCCCAGAGGTCCCATGCAGCCAGTGCCTCTCTCAAACCCGCGGCTATGTTCTCTCCCGTGTGATCGTCAGGGAAATACGATGTTTGCAGGCAACGGCTTTTCAGTTCAAAATCATCGTCGACAAAGTGCACGGTTAGGCTAATATATGGTTCGGTCGTCCTGCTTGTTCAAAGGTCCGTAGTGGTTGAAAATAATTTCACTGCAGTTATTTCAGATTGAACCTCGCTACGGCACTTGGTGTAAAGCTCAGGTATTGCGACTTGAGAGATGTATAGTTTCGTGAGGGCAACTGGTATCTCTTGTCCAGTGTGCGAAACATTTTCTGAAATCCCTCATTACTAACAGTGTATATGGGCATCGTGACTTTTGACAAACTGTGTGATGGAGTGAGTGATTTCTTTATATCTTTGCGACGTCTTTTCATATGGCGTGAGACTTGAAAACACATCTGTAATAATGTTGTTTTCTTCTGCTCACACTGGGTTGTGCTTTGTTTTGTTCGGTCTCTTTAACATTCGTGGCTTTATCGCCATGCATTCACTCTGTGTTGCTTCAGGTGCTGATATAAATTTGTCGTGTTGCCACGTGATGTAGCAATTTTAGTTTGGCAAATTTTGCACAGTACCTCTTTGTGCTCAGTGTCCGAAATCCTGAAGCCAAAATATCGTCAAATAACAGAGGTAGCATTTTTTTCTGGGCACAAGTTGTGTCAGTCTGTTCTGTATCCATTTTCTCTCGTCTCCACACTGCGCTGCGGAAAGTCACGTGACCACAAGGACACGCGCTGCTGACGCTTGCGGTGTGAAACAGGCTTTATACAGCTCTTAGAATTAATGTCTTGTTACGTCCACAAATGCATTCGTTTATATAATATAATCGCAAGATTTGCTGTAATGTAATCGCATAGGCTGACATCGCGATTGCGATTGCGATATGATTAATCGTGCAGCACTAATTTTTATGCTATTCATCTGCAGGGTCTTATCTTAACACAAGCTTGCTGAAAAATAACGGCGAGGCTTTAAATGTACAGCAGTCCAATGCTACCAAATCAAGTTTGATTACAAAGCTGCTTTTTCCCTGAGAAAACGTGTAATGCTGATCCTCACAGGCCCCAAAGCTTATTAAAGTCGGTGTGAAGTGAGAAACCGAGGGGAGCGGGATATAAATCATTTATTCCAGTCATGCAGCAGCAGAATCAGTTCAGCACACACATTAGAAAACCCTCATCATTTCAAGTAGTGCTCATGTGCTGCTATGGAAGAAATGAAGAGACCTCTTAAAGTCTCATTTTCTTTGGATTAACAATTCACATGTGCCATTTGTGTTTTATTCTCAAAATAAATGTCAAATTAAAACGTTGCCATTCAGAGCTTTTGTTTTTTCGCATGTGTTATTCTTTCAGGCTTGTTTATACTCATTTTTCGACAACACAACACTGATGTTTTAATGTCAGAGGAGTTAATATTTAATTTTAATATTTATTAGTTAATATTTAACAGAATAATGTAAATATTAATGGAATGAATAATAAATGGAATGGCATAAAATAAATAATAAAACAATAAAAAATTTATTCTGTAAATGACAATGTCTATTGAAATGTTATCATGCCATATATAGGCGGCACGGTGGCTCAGTGGATAGCACTGTCACCTTACAGAAAGAAGGGCGCTGGTTCGAGTCCCGGTTGGGCCAGTTGGCATTTCTGTGTGGAGTTTGCATGTTCTCCCCGTGTTGGTGTGGGTTTCCTCCGGGTGCTCCGGTTTCCCGCACAGTCCAAACACATGCGCTATAGGTGAATTGGATAAACTAAACTGACCGTAGTGTATGAGTGTGTGTGTATGAGTGTGTGTGAATGTGAGTGTGTATGGGTGTTTCTCAGTACTGGGTTGCAGCTGGAAGGGCATCCGCTGTGAAAAACGTATGCTGGAATAGTTGGTGGTTCATTCCGCTGTGGCGACCCCTGATAAATCAGAGACTAAGCTGAAGGAAAATAAATGAATGAATGCCATATAGAATAAAGCAAATATTAACATTTAACTCAAATATTAACATCATATTTGAATATTAATTAATTGTATGAATTAATATCAACAAACATTTTAAAGTAGCCTCTTATTTTTCCACATAGCTTCATATAAAATTGATAGCAAAATTATTAGCCAGTTATAAGAGTTTAATTCTTTTTGTTGATTATTAAACAGAGACACTTTCTAAACATGATAGTTTTAAAAACCCATTTCTAATAACTAAATTATTTTATCTTTGCCATGATGACAGTGTAATATTTTATTAGTTATTTAAAAAAAAGTATTCAGCTTAAATTGCCATTTAAATGTGTAACTAGATTAATTAGATTAACTAGGCAAGTCGCTGGACAAAAAAAAAAAAAATCTTAACAGAGCTGCTGAGCTTAAAATTTGATTAAAAACACAGCTTTTATTCTAGCCAAACTAAAGCAAACAAGTCTTTCAGCAGAAGAAAAAATATATAATAGGAAATATAACTTAATAATGAAATACAGATGCGAAATATTTGAAAAATAATCCAAATTTCACAGGACCGCTAAAAATTATGCGTTCAACTCTGTGTTATATACAGTTGAAGTCAGAATTATTAGCCCCCCTGTTTATTTTTTCCCCCAATTTCTGTTTAACAGAGAGAAGATTTTTTTCAACACATTTCTAAACATGATAGTTTTAATAACTCATTTCTAATAACTGATTTATTTTATCTTTGCCATGATGACAGTACACTAGATTTGACTAGATATTTTTCAAGACACTTCTATACAGCTTAAAGTGACATTTAAAAGCTTAACTAGGTTAATTAGGTTAACTAGGCAGGTTAGGGTAATTAGGCAAGTTATTGTATAATGATGGTTTGTTCTGTAGAATATCGGAAAAAAAATAGCTTAAAGGGGCTAATAATTTTGACATTAAAATAGTTTTAAAAAAATTAAAAACCGCTTTTATTCTAGCCGAAATAAAACAAATAAGCCTTTCTCCAGAAGAAAAAATATTATAGAAAATACTGTGAAAAATTCCTTGCTCTGTTAAACATCATTTGGGAAATATTTGGAAAAGAATAAAACAATTCACAGGAGGGCCAATAATTTTGACTTCAGATGTATTTATGAATGAAAGCACAGATTATAAAACTGCGACTTAAAATGACAGTGGAGTTAGTTTCCCAGTATAATAACAAGATTTTGCATTGGTCTGTGCCGCAGATCTGGATGATAAGCCATCAAAGCTCCACATAATGAACTGGATTCATCACAGACTGGAACTGGGCCAAGAAGATGACTCAGTTTTGTATCATAGCCTAAAGTGTGTCAGTGATGTTCCACATGAATACTAACATGTATGTACAGTGCATACAGACACAGACTGAAGGCATCTGAATGCATTAGGAGCATCACTGAACTGATGTGCAGCTCTTCGCTTTAAAGCATAATGTATAATATAATATAACATAACATAACGTCCTGTCATGTCACGTAATATAATATAACATAACCTAACATAACCTAACATCACGTCACGTAATATAATATAACATAACATCATATCATATAACATAACATAATATATAATATAATATAACATCATATCATATTATATCATATCACATCATATCATATAATATAACATAACATAATATAATATAATATAACGTAATATAATATAATGTAATATAATATAACATAATATAATATAATGTAATATAAAATAATATAATGTAATATAATATAATATAATATAAAGTAATATAATATAACATAATATAATATAATGTAATATAATATAATATAACGTAATATAATATAATATAATATAACGTAATATAATATAACATAATATAATATAATGTAATATAAAATAATATAATGTAATATAATATAATATAATATAATATAATATAATATAACGTAATATAATATAACATAATATAATATAATGTAATATAATATAATATAATATAATATAATATAATATAATATAATATAATATAACGTAATATAATATAACATAATATAATATAATGTAATATAATATAATAATATAATATAATATAATATAATATAATATAACGTAATATAATATAACATAATATAATATAATGTAATATAATATAATATAATATAATATAATATAATATAATATAATATAACGTAATATAATATAACATAATATAATATAATGTAATATAATATAATATAATATAATATAATATAACGTAATATAATATAATATAACATAATATAATATAATATAATATAATATAATATAATATAATATAACATAATATAATATAATGTAATATAATATAATATAATATAATATAACGTAATATAATATAATATAACGTAATATAATATAACATAATATAATATAATGTAATATAAAACAATATAATGATAATATATTGATAATATAATAATATAATATAACGTAATATAATATAACATAATATAATATAATATAACGTAATATAATATAATATAATATATAATATAACATAATATAATATAACATAACATAATATAATATAATATAACATAATATAATATAATGTAATATAACGTAATATAATATAATATAACATAATATAATATAACATAACATAATATAACATAACATAATATAATATAATGTAATATAATATAATATAACATATAATATAATATAGTATAACATAATATAATATAATGTAATATAATATAATATAATATAACAATATAATATAATATAACATAACATAATATAATATAACATAATATAATATAATGTAATATAATATAACATAATATAATATAACATAATATAATATAATATAACATAATATAATATAATATAACATAATATAATATAATATAACATAATATAACATAATATAATATAACATAAAATAATATAATATAATATAATATAACATAACATAACATAATATAATATAATGTAATATAATATAATATAACATAATATAATATAACATAACTTAATATAATATAATATAATATAATATAACATAATATAATATAACATAACTTAATATAATATAACATAATACAATATAATATAATGTAATATAATATAATATAATGTAATATAACGTAATATAATATAACATAACATAATATAATATAATATAATCATTTATTTATTTTCTTTTCGGCTTAGTCCCTTTATTAATCCGGGGTTGCCACAGTGAAATGAACCGCCAACTATTCCAGCATATGTTTTACGCACCGGATGCCCTTCCAGCTCCAACCCATCTATGGGAATAATATAATACAATATAATATAATGAATTCCCAAGGATCATGTAACACTTCAATAATGTGTCTGAGGAGATGATGTTAAAAATTAGAATAAACTGCATTTGTATCTCAATGGTTTAACCCAAATTTTGGGGAGAAATGACGCAGGTCATGATTTTGCCAAGTATGGTGAGATCCTGGATTTATATAAATGTTGATCCTGGAACATCATTTTTGTTCGATAAATGTAATCCATACCTATTCCCTGCCCCTAAACTCAACCATAACTGGAAATTATTCCCAAAATCAGAGGAGAATAATAGTTGGATAACAATCATCTAAGAGCATAAACCTAACCGCAAGCCTAATTTTTATTTCTGGTCAAGCCCGACATTCATTCATTTGGACAATAGAACTATATTTTATGTTTTATTCATTGTAATAGATGAATAAAGGATGTTTTTTTTTATTATTTTACATTAGTTTCCTCATGTTATTACTTGTAAAGTGTTGGAAAAAGTGACTTTTGAAAGTAATGCATTACACTTTTGAGTTACTCCCAGTTACTTAAGTTACTTTTTTATGGTCAGTAATGAATTACGTTAATTCTGCGTTACTTTTTTTTTACCTGACTGAGGCTTGATCTCTTTCAGAATTGCAGGGTTTTCTTCCTCTTTATTTAAATTGAGGAGCTCTGCAATTAACAACACACTTTACAACCTTCATTTACCTTTAAAAAACATTGAAATAATGATGAAGGATAATGTCATCTGAGAACTTCCTGAGCTATACATGCCATATATAGAGAGATTATTAAAAGTTTAAAGCAATGTGTTTGCTACTTTTGTACATTTTGTCTTATTAGTAGACCCACACAGAGTCTGTGCATGCAGAATTCTGCAGATTTGCCACAGATTTTTAACAAAATTCTCAGCAGAAATAGCAAAAAACAGCCGCAGACTCCATCTGGCCCTACTTATTAGTTAAGTAAATTTGAGTAAAATTTAAGTATCACTGTCCATTGAGACTTCCTTTTCTTCGATGTTTTCAAAATAATGAGATTACTTCCATCACAGAAATGTAAGGCTCTCAACATGACTAAGTTGATTTAAACTCAGCAATTCATTTGAAAGCTCATTCATTTAAGTACAAAGTAACTTGCATTACATTTTTTTTTATAAATAACTCAAATATCCATTGGCTCAGTCCCTTATTTATCAGGGGTCGCCACAGTGGAATGAACCGCCAGCTATTCCGACATCTGTTTTATGTTCTTCCAGCCACAACCCAGTATTGAAATACACACATGCATTCTCACATTCACACCTGCACTACGGCCAATTTAGCTTACCCAATTCACCTAGTGCATGTCTTTGGACTGTGGGGGAAACTCAAATATTATTATTTAATTTTTAAAGTTATGCATTACTTTACTCGTTACTTAGAAAAGTAATTTTATTACGTAATGTTCATTACTTGTAATATGTTACCCCTAACACTGCTGGTAAACAGTACATCATGGCTGGATAGTGTCAGTTTCATACTAAAGAAATCGAATGGGAATATGAAGGGGAAATATTTCACTCATGCGAATGTATAGAAGTGGCATTAATTGTGGGCAATTTACATCGAAGAAAATACTTGAGTGATATTTTCCATTCGTTTCACTGATTACATTTACATGGACATCAGTAATCGAATGATCTGCCTTAATCTGAATAAGACAATAATGTGATTAAGGCGTTTACAGGAGTTTTTGAACGTTCCTTTCATGATCCCGTTATTACGTTGACCGAGAGAGCTCAACGCGCTGCAGTTTAAGAAAGCACATGCGAATACAAAAAAACACCAGCAAATAAAGAAACGATCTTCAGCAATGTGACAGCACACATGTTGCAAATTGGTCACAACACAAACAAGTGAAGAAACGCGCAGACGGACATGACGGACCCTGCTGAGATATGGATGTGTTGTTATGTCGTGTAATCAGGATATTAAAATAAACGAAAAACAACTCACCTTTCAAAGACCACCAACACTTTACAGAGCACATCCATATCTCAGCAGGATCCGTCATGTTTTTATGTCCCCTAGAAACATTTCCGTTGTGTTACGTGGATATTTGCAAGAAGTGTTGTGACCAGGCTTGGGCGGAAATTCGGTAATATAGTATTCCGCAGGATCTAAAAATAGCAACGGTGTCAGTTTCAATACCGTTGTACCGTCATAAAAACAATGCACTTAAATAGGAGACAAGTATTAAATATTATTTATTTAATGCCTAAAATGTTCGTAATTGTCATCACGGGACAGTGTGGAGGAGAGAGAGGTGAGGTAAGATGGCGAGTCGCGCATCAAGTGACCAGCTCTCGAAAAAGAACACAACCTCTGCAGTTTGGCAGTATTTCGGGTTTCGACCGAACGAAATACTTATACTTGTTTCTTTTATTCCTGTTTATGTAAAGCACTTTGAATTGCCACTGTGTATGAAATGTGCTATATAAATAAACTTGCCTTGAACTTGCCTTGAGAAGGGAGACGTAAATACGAACTAGAGGTCTGCATTCCCGCTGCTGTACCACAGGAGCCGCAGGACCCGACCAGATTTCTTGCTGTGCAGGAATAAATTTCCGAATAAAGCGCGGGAGTCGGTAACTCTGGTGTAATTTGAACAGGTGCGTGTGTGGTTTGGTGACGCTGTCTGAGCCTTACATCATAAAGCTACGGTCACACCGGGCTTTGTGTGTGCGAAATTCTGTCGTGCGGTGCTGCGAAAAGGGGCGGGATTAAACAAGATGATTAGACATTTAAAAAAGCGAGCGATTGCTCCATGCTTTAAATATCTGTCCAGAGAGGTCATGTTTTCATCATCGATTGGTCTCACGCAGTCAAGTGATGCGATTTCGCAGGTCAGAGTTCACCAAGATTGAACTTTGCACTTCAGCAACATGCGAAACTTGACGCATGACCCCGCGTTTCCGGTCTGACGTATTCGCGTGCGTATGAATGGAAGTCTATGGGAAGAAAAGTCAAGTGTGGCCGTAGCTTCAAGGTGCGGTCACACTTGACTTTTCTTCCCATAGACTTCCGAATACGTCAGACCGGAAACGCGGGGTCATGCGTTAAGTTTCGCAGGTTGCTGCGGTGCAAAGTTCAAGCTTGGTTAACTCTGACCTGCTAAATCGCATCACTTGACTGCATGAGACCAATTGAGGATCAAAACATGACCTCTCTGGACAGAAATTTAAAACATGGAGCTATCGCTCGCTTTTTTAATGTCTAATCATCTTGTTTAATCCCGCCCCTTTTCGCAGCGCCGCACGACAGAATTTCGCACACACAAAGCCCGGTGTGACCGTAGCTTAATTGTTTTATTTTGCACGGTAATTCCGGATACCGAGGTAAAATAGGGAGGCGGTTTGACGGTATCAAAATTTGGATACCGCCCAAGCCTAATTGTGACCAATTTGCAGTGTGTTTCTTCACTTGTTTGTGTTGTGACCAATTTGCAAAACGTGTGCTGACAAATTGATGAAGATCGTTTCTTTATTTCCTGATGTTTTTTGTAATTGCATCTGCTTTCTTAAATTGCAGCGGTTAAGCTGCGGTCACACTGGGCTTTTCTTCCCATAGACTTCCATTCATACGCACGCGAATGCGTCAGACCGGAAACGCAAGGTTGTGCGTCCAGTTTCGCAGGTTGCTGCGGTGCAAAGTTCAAGCTTGGTAAACTCTGACCTGCAAAATCGCATCACTTGACTGCGTGAGACCAATCGAGGATCAAAACAGGACCTCTCTAGACATAAACTTATAGCTTGGAGCAATCGCTCGCTTTTTTTAATGTCTAATCATCTTGTTTAATCCCGCCCCTTTTCACAGCGCCGCACGACTTTCTCTGCCACCGTACGTTTTACATGTTATAACACATAATTCGATTAACGTCATTGTGCCACCAGACAATCCACGTTTCCTCCGGAGTTTCATGTAATTTCGGATCTTTCATTTTTAATTTGTCGACTTTAACTGGCGTTTGGTTGTTCATGCATGCCCCCTTGACAATCAAGATATTGGATGCGAGTATGAACTGCTTGAAGAGTGTTGTTTTAATGGAATTTAATACCGCACGCTGTATGAGAAAAAAACTCTGCATTTCATGATGCAGGTGTCTCTGGTCCTTTACTGACTCGCTAGGTGCAGAGAATAGTGTCAAACGGCATCTATATATGAAATCTCCTGTTGCAAAACGCTCCGAAAAGTCCTACATGAGGGTAATAGTTTAAGGTGTTTACATGTCTGTGATGCACTTCAATAATGCGACTAAAATCGGCATACTCCACATGTCTTAATCTGATTTCTGTTTAGCTCGATTATGACCTTAATCAGATTAAATTAATCAAAAATCGCTGTAGACTCTTAATCAGAGTATTGTCTTAAGCGCAATAAAATTGGATTATTGGTGTCCATCCCTGCTGAAAAAAACATCTTAAACCAGCCTAAGCTGGTTGGCTGGTTTTAGCTGGTTTGACTAGCCTGGTTTTAGAGGGGTTTTGGCCATTTCCAGGCTGGTTTCCAGCCATTTCCAGCCTGGTCTTAGCGGGTCAGGCTGGAAAATGACCAGCTAAAACCACCTTGAGCAGCCAGGTTTAAGCTGGACATAGCTGGTTTGGGCTGGGCTCCCAGCCTGGCTAGGCTGGTTTTAGCTGGTTATCTTCCAGCCTGACCAGCTAAGACCAGGCTGGAAATGGCCAAAACCCCTCTAAAACCAGGCTAGTCAACCAGCTAACCAGCCTAGCCTAAGCTGTTTTTTTCAGCAGGGATGTAAACGTACTCACTGAAAGCTTAATCGTGATTGTTTTGAATGAAAGATAACTAAGATAAACAGAGTAGATCTCTTGTCACGGCCTTCTTTGCTGATAATTAACAATAATTTTGACCATGACCATGCAGTGTGCATACATATAATCATGTGTTTTAGTAATCAAGTTATACACTGAATCAGCAAACGTCTTTACTCTTACAGTCGGCGTCTGTGAGATGGAAGAGTGCTTAAGCAATGAGGTTAAAAGCTATACGCTATGATTTCTGCCAGATTGGCACTCACTTGGCCTTAAACCAAATTTAATTAGCCGTACGTTTAGCGATGTGAATAAGCTTTGCATGTTAAGCCTGGCATGCTGAAGTCTGCCTCGGATAGCTGTGGCCTACATTACAGTCATAATTAATTTAGTGGTGTATGATTTATGCTCATTTTGTCATCTAATATGGCTAAAACTCTGGGCTTTCAGAGCAGTCATGATATTATAGGGGGACTCGTGTTTCCTAATAAAAACTTTAATCATGTGGATTAATTTCTGTTAAGATAATAGACTTTAAACATAGTTATTTTAGATGACAGCAGTGCGCTGACCGACTCCAGCACACCCACCTGATTTAAGCTCATATCAGTAACTGAGGCTCAAGTCTGTAATTATGACCTCACGATTAGCATTTCTCCAGACAGCCGAAAGATGTTAATAAGCAGCTTCTTCAAATCACAATGTATCCCATTCATAGCTATGCTTTCATTCAGTTCTGTACAGCAATTATTCAAAACAACAGCAGGAATCTAAAATGAGTGGGTCATCCTGCCTGATGAAAAATGAATGTGGGACTGATGCAATTCAAGTGCAAGAGCAGCAACTGGGTACATTCACAGCACACAGCCTGTTTATATATATATATAATCATTCATTCATTTTCTTTTCAGCTTAGTCCCTTTATTAATGCGGGGTTGCCACAGCGGAATGAACCGCCAACTTTTCCAGCGCATGTTTTACAAAGCAGATGCCCTTCCAGCTGCAACCAATCTCTGGGTAACATCCATACACACTCATACACTACGAACTTGAATTTAGCTTACCCAATTCACCTATAGCGCATGTCTTTGGACTGTGGAGGAAACCCACGCAAACGCGGGGAGAACATGCAAACTCCACACAGATACACCAACTGACCCAGCTGAGGCTCAAACCATGAGTTCTTGTTGTGAGGCAACAGCACTACCTACTGCGCCACCGTGTCGCCCCATATTTATATATATATTTATATATATATATATATATATATATATATATATATATGTATGTATGTGTGTATATATATATATATATATATATATATATATATATATATGTATATATATATATATATATATGTATATATGTATATATATATATATATATATGTATGTATGTGTGTATATATATATATATGTATATATGTATATATATATATATATATATGTATATATGTATATATATATATATATATGTATGTATGTGTGTATATATATATATATGTATATATGTATATATATATATATATATATGTATATATGTATATATATATATATATATATGTATGTATGTGTGTATATATATATATATGTATATATGTATATATATATATATATATATGTATATATGTATATATATATATATATATATGTATGTATGTGTGTATATATATATATATGTATATATGTATATATATATATATATATATATATATATATATATATATATATATATATATATATATATATATATATATATATATATATATATATATACACACACACACCGGAGCACCCTCAGGAAATCCACACGAACGCGGGGAGAACATGCAAACTCCACACAGAAATGCCAACTGAAATGCCAATCTTATAATATAGTTATTTTCACTCAATATTGTACAATTATTTGCTAAATTCCTTCACAACACTTTCAAATAGGAGTTGATAATAACAATACAGTTTAGATATGTATATGTATATATATATGTTTTGTCTGTTGCCTGTTTCTAATTATAATCAAAATATGTCATATTAGCGTATGTGTATGTCAAAATAATTGACATTTATTGTGACGGCAGGTTGACTGTTCCAATATGGCGGACGCGTCGATGTTTTGAATTAAGCTTCTACACATACATACCTCTAACTAGGCACCATTTCAGTAGTTGTTTGCTCTTTGCAACATTGCAGAATATTAAACTACACGTTATGCATGATAGTTCAAAGAAGACCGAGAACCACATTTCGTGGTTATCTTACATGACTCGAAAGACCTGAATCTTTTGTGAGTCAAATATATGACCAGTGTAGTTAATTTACAGTCATTGAGTTCGATACACGAACCGAAAACAAATGACTTTTTACTTTTGAGTCCATATTTTTAATCATTTTAATCAATATTAAGTATTGTTCTGTACAATTTTCTCCATTAGCAGAGAGATAGTGTATTATCAAATCCAAGTTTATGCAGGAAAAATAAACCTAATTAATCGTGATCTAATAAACTAATTAATTGAGAGTTGATGAATCAGAAACTGTAAAAGAATTTACCAAATAATTGTAAAATATTGAGTGAAAATAACTATATTATAAGATGTAAGATATATCTTAGGCAACACGGTGGCGCAGTAGGTAGTGCTGTGGTCTCACAGCAAGAAGGTCGCTGGTTCGAGCCTCGGCTGGGTCAGTTGGCATTTCTGTGTGGAGTTTGCATGTTCTCCCTGCGTTTGCGTGGGTTTCCTCCGGGTGCTCTGGTTTTCCCCCACAGTCCAAAGACATGCGGTACAGGTGAATTGGGTAAGCTAAATTGTCTGTAGTGTATGAGTGTGTATGGATGTTTCCCAGAGATGGGTTGTAGCTGGAAGGGCATCTGCTGTGTAAAACATATCCTGGATAAGTTGGCGGTTCATTCTGCTGTGGCGACCCCAGATTAATAAAGGGACTAAGCCAAAAAGAAAATGAATGAATGTATCTTATAATATAGCTATTTTCACTCAATATTGTGCACTCACAATATATTTCACTCAATATACTGTATATATATATATATATGTTCATGTATATGTAAAAACAATGCACACTCTTTCCAGCAGATTTGCTCCAACCAATGTGAGTTGAACAAAACTGGTGTCTTAAAGGGATAGTTTGGCCAAAAATAAAAATCTACTCATTCATTTACACATTACTCATCCTAAAGTTTTTTTTTTTCGTTTGTTGTTGAACACAAAAGCAGATATATTGAATAATTTTAAAAACCAGTAGCTGTTGGTATCCATAATGGGGGGAAAATACTATGGATGTCAGTGGCTACCAATTTACAACATTTCTCAAAATATCTTCTTTTTGTGTTCAACAAAAGAAAAAAAACTCAAACAGGTTTAAAAGAAGTGGAGAGTAAATGATGACAGAATTTCATTCATTCATTTACCTTCGGCTTAGTCTCTTATTTATCAAGGATCGCCACAGCGGAATGAACCACCAACTATTCCAGAATGTTTTACACAGCAGATGCAGCAACCCAGTACTGGGAAACACCCAAACACACTCGCATTCACACACACATACACTACGGCCAATTTAGTCCATCCAATTCACTTAAAGCACATGTCGTAGGGAAACCGGAGCACCCGGAAGAAACCCACGCCTACACGGGAGAACATGCAAACTCCACACAGAAGTGCATGCTGGCCCAGCCGGGAGACAAACAAGTGACCTTGCATTGAGGCAACAGTGCTAACCATTGAGCCACCATGCCGTAGATAACGGATTTTACATTTCTAAAAGATCTTCATAATCATGGACACAAACTTTCCAGGAAGACGTTAACGCACTATTAGTTAAACTGTAAAATAAGACTACAGTAGCAAGAAAAAAAACTTTATTCAAAAAAAATGTGTCTTCAGTAATTTTTCCTGCAATATTATACAAATATCTGAGATGCATGTGAAATTATGATTGACCAACCTGATATTGTCAGCAGATTTTTTTGTTTGTTGTTCAGAACTCAAAGTTTCCTCAAAGTTTCCTTCACCTGAGCTGTTTTTGCAAAAAAAAAAAAAAAAAGTGAACCAGTTTAATCAGTTGCATCACACATCGCCAAAAGAAACAGAACTGCACAGCCTTCAATATGGAGTCACACATATAAAAATACAATAGTTGAAAGTGCAAAAACAAAGGGTTGAGGTGTCAGAGGAACGACAGGTTATTTGACAAACAATAGACCGTGAGATAAAGCAGAACACTGAAAGTTCCACCTATTGTTCTCCTTCCTTGCATTCATTATAAAGGCTCACGAGTCTTAGAAAGCAAAAGATTTGGTCAAGGGCTTTTCTGCTGGAGTTTCTGTGAGGCCGTTCCAGTTTTACTCAGCTCTTCCTGCCGCTGTCTGGCCTGCAGCTCCTTTACCTCAGCCAGAACTTCTTTAGCTTCTCTCCAAGATGAAATGGCCTCCTGTAAGAGGCGTTCGGCAGCCGCCCTCCTGCTGTCCCAATCCAAAGCCTCACCCAGAGGAGAATCCCCACCTTTCATGTTCCTAAAATTTGGTGAATAAGACATCTGATAAAAATCTGTAGACTTCATATGCGGCGAATTAGAGCCAGTGGACAGAGGCGACTGTGAACCTTTGATGTGAGTCAAATCGATGCACTTCATATGAAGCGAACTCGACTCTTTTGAATCAGGTGAATCGATGCTTTTGGAGCGAAGCGCGTTCTTGGAAGACTTGAATCGGGGGGAGTCTTTTGACTTCGCATGAGGCGATTCTTTGCTTTTGGAAGTGGGTGAGTCTTTTGCGCGCACTGAGGGTGAGTTTGCACTGTGGGGTGAACTTGAGCCCTTGGAGTGTGGCGAATCCGAGCCCTTTAGGTGGCGCAGACGAGGAGAGTCGATTCCTCTCAGGTATGGATACGATCCCATCCGTCCACGATGGGGTTCCTGTTCCTGAATCTGAGCCAGCAGTTCTTGAGTCCTCTGCAGCCGCTGCGTGATCAGATCCTGCAGGTGTCCCGTGGGACTCGGAGTATTCTTCTTAGGTTTTCGCTCTCCTCTAGATAAAGCGTCGTCCATGGAAGCACATCGGTTGCGTCCCTGAGCAAACTTCTTTTTATTTTGGGGTGTGCGAGGATGGTCTTCGTGACCCCAGGTGAGGTCAGATTTGCGCGGGAGGCTGCTGGTTTTCTCCTGGGCTTCTGTAATGGAGGCTGGCGGCCTGGAGGCATCGGTGCCAGCACGTCGACGGCCTGGAGCCAGCTTATCCAGGCTGACCTGATGGTCCTTCAACCACTCATCTTCATCCAGCAAAGCAGCGTCTTCCTCATTTACCAAGTCCAGGGTCAGCATTCCATCTGAGGAGGCAGAGCCCTGAAATACAAAAATAATAAAACACTTTAAATTGACCCTTCGCTAAGCCACACCCAAAAACCACCATCCACCAATCGTGGCTTAGCAACCGTAGCTATGCGCAGGGGCTCTGTCAAGCTTTCGAGCGAGGGAAACAGACCAAAGCGTTGTGCATATGGATTGTGCACATCTGATACCCGGTATCCTTAAAGTTTGGACGGGATGGTGGAATTTTTTCCCTTTTCAGAACCAAAAACCCCAAGAGGAGAAGCTGTGTGAGGGGCGCTAAAGGAGCGGAGATAAGTTGGTTTTGTTTTGATATTCCTGACATATTCAGTGACCGACGACAATAACTCACACACCTCTTACCCTAAACAGATCTAAACTGTGTTTCCTACAAAAATACAAAGCAGGTTCTGTTTCCCAGCGGTCTTTTTCTTTCTTTTCCGCTCGATCTTATGAGTATTGCTCCGTTTAAGGCTTCACTATAGTAACCTAGTCACACTAATAGCGAATAGGTCATAATGACATGAGTTATTGATCTGGAAAATACGAATCTGCAAATCTGTTGCTAACTTTACTGAACTTCATGTTTCCATCTATTTCAGGCTACGAATATTTGAAATTACAAATCAACAGAACAAAACCGAGATGTGATCACAAACTGAGCACTTGCGATCAATATATTTTACCAGCAGCTGTTTTTCAGTCATTTATAAAGGGCACACAAACATACTGACAGTAATAGGTAACTTACTGTACATTGTTATGGGTCAATGATGCTAATATTCGGCACAAATCCATCAATTTCCACTTTCTGGCTGCTCTTTCTATGAATGAACTATGTAAAAGCACTGTCCATGCGTGTTTCCTCGTCGATTAGTAACCCAACAATTAATCTATCAGGCTTTTTGGCTAAAAATAGAGAAATCACGGTTTAATTAGTTATTATTAGATAATTTTTTAATGTCACCTCTCCTGCTGTGCATGAGCTAAGCTGTTGAATGGTTAGCGTATGAGGTGGCTAGGCTAAGCTAGCTTCAATTTTGATTGAATTAATCTCTAATCGGTTGCCTATTATATCGTGAATATACCCCTGTAATGCACACTGCAGTCCTTTTTTATCTGGCGTTCTCGGATATCTCACCTGTTAGCCAAAAATGACATTATATCCCTGGCAATGTCTGACACTGGCGCAGACACATTGTAAAAGCCGTGCCAGGCAAGAAAGCTTGATAGGCGTAACAACAGTAACTAAGGAGGGCGGGGCTTAGCGACGGGTCAATTGCATTTCTTGCAGCAGTCAGTGAATATAACCAGCTTCTAATGGTAAAAATGTAGTACTTAATTTTTTTATAATCACTCCTGATCAAAACAGTGCAGAAACACTTTGATTAGAGATTAATTTAGAAATGGAATACAGAATACAACTCTGTGTAGAATCAACATTTTACCCTATTAACAAACCCAACCCAAACTAATCCCTCACTACGACTTTAAGGTCCCGGCTTGGCTATCATTAAATACAGTTAAAGCCTCCATTTTTATATAATGAAGAGAAAATTAAAATAAAATACAATAAAAAATGAATAGGTAAGTTCAGGTAATAACGTATCGCATTTACACTGTCACAATTAATATATTTATAAATTAGATAAGCTAAATTTTCCGTAGTGTATGAATGTGAGTGTATGGGTGTTTCCCAGTGATGGGTTGCAGCTATAAAGGCATCCGCTACGTAAAACAGATGCTGGATAAGTTGGCGGTTCATTCCGCTGTGGCGACCCCTGATGAATGATGAATGAATGAATAATAAACGAAATTTTTAAAACATCATTACTACAGTCAATAATAATAATATAATAATTTTAATAAGCTGATTTAATGCCCAAAGATATTTCTTACTGTTGTCAATGTGTGGAATGTTGAAAAGCATTTGTAGCATACATTTTTTCTTTGATGAACAGAAGGCTTAAAAAGTAGTTTTTATGCTACTATACACATTTATATACACATTCCTGTGGCAGTGTAACAGTTTTTACAGTACATTTTGCCTGGTTTAATACATTTGTTCTGAACCTCTTTTAAACAAAATATTACTCTCCTTCGGCTTAGTCTCTTTTTCAGGGGTCGGCACAGCGGAATGAACCACCAACTTATTCAGCATAGGTTTTACACAGCAGATGCCCTTCCACCCGCGACCCATACACACTACAGCCCATTTAGTTTATTCAATTCACCTATAGCACATGTGTTTGGACTGTGGGGGGAAACCGGAGCACCCTGAGGAAACCCACGCTAACACAGGGAGAACATGCAAACTCCACACAGAAATGCCAACTGACCCAGCCGGGGCTCGAACCAGCGACCTTCTTGCTGTGAGGCGATCATGCTACCCACTGAGTGACCACGCCGCTCTGCTAAGCACACTTGTATTTTGCAAATTGATTTGCAAAATTATATATTAAATAACAAAATACCAATTAATCCAAAAAAATGCAGCTAAACCTGTTGTGTAAAATATATTTTAATGTAAAAACAAAATAATTAAATACAATTAATTAAATATCACTATAATCCAATGGGAAACCTAAAAATGGTTCAAATTAAACAATTCGTAAATGTTCAGATGAGACAGTCAAGATTAATTAGAATGACCGTTTATTTATTGCACTGAGATGTGATTTAGGGTAATTATGCAAGTCATTTATAATAATGGGTTTGTTCTGTAGCTAATCGAAACAAAATATTGCGTAAGAAGGCTGATAATGTCGGAGCAACAGCCTAGTGGTTAGCGCGCTGACATATGGTACAGTAGCACTTCAGGGTCCCCCGAGTTCGAATCCTGGCTCAAGGATATTCATTGTCCCTACCCCCTCTCTCTCTCTCTTAATTTGTTTCCTGCCTAAAATACTGTCCTATCCACTTAATAAAAGGCCAAAAATAAATCTTAAAAAAAAGGGGAGGGGGGCTGATAATATTGACCTTAAAAGGGTTTTTAAAAACTGCTTTTATTCTAGCTGAAATAAAACAAATAAGACTTTCTGCAGAAGAAAAAAAATATTATAGGAAAAATGCCTTGCTCTGTTAAACATCATTTGGGAAATAATTAAAAAAAGTTCACAGGAGGGCTAAAAATGTTGACTTCAACTGTACAGTACTACAGTACCACTACTACTGTATGTAGAAGGGAATAATTAAAGGTTAAATTGCCATCTTATCCTACCATTAATGTCTTCAGCATAACACTTAAAATAGAGAGAAAACACTGAGGGTACTTTTAGGCTTCAACAAAGTTTTCTGGACAGCACAGCATCTCTCTCTGTTATGCAGTCAGGTTATAAATAGCTGCATATAGGTTTCATCACTATTGCATCAAACAACCACCTAGTCTGTATATTTCCACTGCCGCACAACACTACAGACAAAAATAACAACAACAACAGTCCTGAGCAATTCCATGCAAATGACAACCTTGCCATGAAATAAAATTTTCCTCAAAATTTCTTTTGTGTAGGTTTGTATTTTACAGTACTGTAAAATACTCAAAAATGTCAATGTTTTTAAACAACTATATTTGATTTACCAAAGTCACACAAGTGCCAATTTCACATCTGTCACATCTATAATGGAGAGGTGATACATCCATAACCAAGCTTTTTTTCTCATAAATGCAAAAATGTAAAATAAAATAAAAAATCTGTCATTTTTGATCCATAGAGAGCCAACCCTTATCCTGTTGATTAGCTGTAGTTTTTGGCCGTCGTGCAGTTTAATTCACAGAATTTCTACAAAGTATGTTGTAAACTGTAAATTCACAGACTTTTTTGGTCACATCCATAACGCATGTTTATTTTCCTCATTTAAAATCTAAAATATGTTTACAGATTGATATTTTTCTGATCCCTTAACACTGTTTAGTTGTTTTGGAAGATTATGATTTATTTTAATGTTAACATATACTTTCTGTGTGTACACTACCTGACAAAAGTCTTGTCATCGATCGCAGTTGTAAGAGCAACAAATAATAACTTGACTTCTAGTTGATCATTTGGAAAAGTGTCAGAAGGTCGATTTTGCTGATGAATCATCTGTTGAACTGCATCCCAATCATCACAAATACTGCAGAAGACCTATTGGGACCCACATGGACCCAAGATTCTCATAGGAATCAGTCAAGTTTGGTGAAGGAAAAATGGTTTGGGGTTACATTCAGTATAGGGGCGGGGAAGAGATCTGCAGAGTGGATGGCAACATCAACAGGCTGAGGTTTGCCCAATCAAGACATTTGTGCTGCCCATTACATTAAAAGAGGGCAAATTCTTCAGCAGGATAGCGCTCCTTTTCATACTTCAGCCTCCACATCAAAGTTCCTGAAAGCAAAGAAGGTCAAGGTACTCCAGGATTGGCCAGCCCAGTTATCAGACATGAACATTATTGAGCATGTCTG
Source organism: Danio aesculapii (assembly GCF_903798145.1). NCBI lineage: Eukaryota > Metazoa > Chordata > Actinopteri > Cypriniformes > Danionidae > Danio > Danio aesculapii. Next base: position 44,610,603 of record NC_079453.1, read on the forward strand.
GGGTAAGATGGAGGAGGCATTGAAGATGAATCCAAAGAATCTTGATGAACTCTGGGAGTCCTGCAAGAACGCTTTCTTTGCCATTCCAGATGACTTTATTAATAAGTGATTTGAGTCATTGCAGAGATGTATGGATGCAGTCCTCCAAGCTCATGGGAGTCATACACAATATTCATTCTGTTTCCACTGCAGCATGACTTTATATTCTATACTGGACATTATTTCTGTTAAGTGACTAGACTTTTGTCTAAGCAAAGTCAGACCTTACTGTCCTAATTAATAAAAAAATCAAGACATGATCATATTTCATTTTGGTAAAATAAGCGTAATCTAGAGGCCTTTGCCTTTTATATAAGCCACTTCTGATACCAAATGATCAACTAGAAATCAAGTTATAATTTGTTGTTCCTAAAACTTGGATAGGCGACAAGACTTGAGTCAGGTAGTGTATTTATGTTTTAAGTTTTTACTGCAAATGTCACATCCATAACACTGGAATTGCTCTCCTCAGAATCAAAGTCAAAGCAGGAAAGGCACCCACCACAGCCATTAAATGACCCCGCGTTGGCAAACGCCGGCCGAGTGGGATCTTGGCCCGATCTCGAGTCGGATGAGCCAGAAGACTCTCCTCCTCAATCGTGACCTGCAGAAGAAAAAGCAACAAAACCGGAGCTGAGTTCATGTCTACTACATTAACACAGTCATTTACAGCAGCTTTATACAGATTTTAATTCACACAACACTAAAGGCCTGCGTGACATGAGGTGTTAATTAGTCTCATCTCAGTCTAATCCAGTAGTTGTTGGTGTGAAAATTAATTTACAGATTTATAAATAGAAGTGCAACATGCAAGCGCTGCTAAATTCACACAAGTGGCTTTCTAGTGATTTTGCCTGTGTGAATTTTTCCCTCCATATAAAATTGTTGGTTAGATTCTTTTAGTGCTGACACATGTGCATTTTGGGAAAATAAGTTGTGAAATTGTTTACTTTAATTAAAAGAGGCTGTAATGTGAGGATTTTTTATGTACAGTGCTCAGCATACATGAGTACACCCCCACCCCTCTCTTATAAATGAATATTTACATACATAATACATTTGTGCAATACATTAGTCAGTAGCAAAGCCAAAACTGGAACTAATCTAACAAAAAATGTGCAAAAAATAGAACACCAATATTAACATGTTGGGGAAAAATATAAAATAATATTTAATAAACAGCAAGAGAAAGAGAAACATTTAAAACTTCTCTCTTTGATTATTCTTTGCAATACTTCTTTAAATATAAATGTATTATCTTTCTATTTCTAAAGATTTTTGGTGACCAAACTCTTATTTTAATAGATATAACTGTTTTATAAAATTGTTTTGTTTAAATGCACCAAACAATATTGGCTATATTCACTGAGAAATGGATAAAAATATTCTCTCAAAAGGTGGTGTACAGTTGAAGTCAGAATTATTCAACTCCCTGAATTATTAGCCCCCTGTTTATTTTTTCCCTAATTTCTGTTTAATGGAGAGAAGATTTTCTGTTATAACTGTTTAATGGAGAACACGTTTCTAAAAATAATAGTTTTAATAATTCATTTTTAATAACAGATTTATTTTATCTTAGCCATGATGACAGTACAGAATATTTTCTACTTATAATTTACTAGATATTTTTGAAGACACTTGCATTATGCAGCTTAAAGTGACATTTAAAGGCTTAACTAGGTTAATTAGGTTAACTAGGCAGGTTAGGGTAATTAGGCAAGTTATTGTGTAATGATGGTTTGTTCTGTAGACTATCGAAAAGGGGCTTAAAGGGGCTAATCATTTTGACCTTAAAATGTTTTTAAAAAATTAAAAACTGCTTTTATTCTAGCTGAAATAAAACAAATAAGACTTTCTCCAGAAGAAAAAATATTATCAGACACACTGTGAAAATTTCCTTGCTCTGTTAAACATAATTTGGGAAATATTTAAAAAAGAAAAGAAAATACAAGGGGGCAAATAATTCTGATTTCAACTGTACTCATTTATGCTAAGCAGTCTATTAATCTAATTTTAATGCATAAAACACATGAAACTGATATTGTAATGCAGGTAATGCAGAGATATTCTGGACTGTTATGTGTCATGCAGATATATTAATTAATTCAACTTTAGTCACATATTGCCAAATCTATATAGTCTCAAGTATATTGTATAGTCAAACCATAACAGCAGTGCAATTTTGATGAATCGGGATGATTTGCCGAGATTTTCTTGTATTAATTTTGTTATAAGGAGGAAAGAGAGCAGCATATATTTATACATTCATCTAAACATCGCTCTTAGCGGTGTGGACGGTGATCATCTTCAGTAAAGTTACTTCCAACCTCTTTTTAATAATACACCAAGAATGAAAAAAAATTGTGTTTTGAGTATATGAGTGCACTAAATCACAGTCAGTCACTTAACATACAGCAAGAGAAATACATTTATGGCTGACTTTCATTTCATGGCCACAAGGGTTTTTGAGTTTTGCATATAACTAATTTTAAAGGCACAATGTGTACGATTTGTTCATTAAAATATATACAAAACACTATGACTGTGTTATATATTTTGCTTACATGTGTACTTATATTATTCCAAATGTTTTGAAAAATACAACCCCAAATCAGGAAAAGATGGGACAGTATAAAAACGCAAATAAAGAAAGAAAGAAGTGATTTCTAAATTTACTTTGACTTGTATTTTCAGGTGTACTGTCCCAACTTTCTCTGATTTGGGGAAATAATCAATTTTGAGTCAGACGGAGTGGATGCTATGTGTTCATGCTAATGATGACAAAACAATTTTTGAAAAGTGAGAAGGAAGAGGGTTGGTGGTAGAATATAAAAAATAAGACTAATGACTGGAAAGAGATAGCAGGAGAGGAAAGCTATAATATAGGTGGGAAGTCGAGCATCAAACAGGAGGAAATAAATAAAGAGTATTTTGAAGTGTCTGCTCACCTCATCCAGCACACGGTTCTTCGCTCGGGTAATTGCTGTATTTAAAACATTGATCCAAGATTCCTTCTCCTCTGGACTCACAGCCAGAAACACAAGATTGGGGCTCTAATGAAGGAAACAGAAATATTCTAATAAAATTGTGATATCATATAACATTTACTACCATGCAGTTCATTTATTTTTAGAGTTTTCAAACATTAACTTTAAAAGTGTTTGAAAAAATAAAACACAACCTAGAAAATAAATAAATATATAAATGTTGGTAGCACAATGTGGGTAGCACAATTGCCTCACAGCAAGAAGGTCGCTGGTTCGAGTCCCGACTGGGTCAGTTGGCATATCCATGTGGAGTTTGCATGTTCTCCCCGTGTTTGCGTGGGTTTCCTCTGGGTGCTCCGGTTTACCCCACAGTCCAAAGACATGTGGTACAGGTGAATTGAATAAACTAAATTGGCTGCAGTGTATGAGTGTGTGTGGGTATGTGGTGTTTAACTGTGTTGGGTTGGGGCTGGAAGGGCATCTGCTGCGTAAAACATGTGCTGGATAAATTGGCGGTTTATTCCGTTGTGGCGATCCCTAATTAATATAGGGACTAAGATGAAAAGAAAATGATTGAATGAATGAATAAAAATAAATAAATAAAAGATCTGTTAATGTAACAGATCTAGGTGACCTTTACACCGTTAATGCGTAATTATGTAATTGTGACGCGTGGAGCAGTAGGTAGCTCTGTCGCCTCACAGCAAGAAGGTCGCTGGTTTAAGCCGTGGCTGGGTCAGTTGGCGTTTCTGTGTGGAGTTTGCATGTTCTCCCCGTGTTGGCGTGGGTTTCCTCCGGGTACTCCGGTTTCCCCCACAGTCCAAAGACATGCGGTACAGATGAATTGGGTAGGCTAAATTGTCTGTATGTGTATGAATGAGAGTGTATGGGTGTTTCCCAGTGATGGGTTGCAGCTGGAAGGGCATTGGCTGCGTAAAACATGTGCTGGATAAGTTGGTGGTTTATTCCCCTGATTAATAAAGGGACTAAGCTGAAAAGAAAATGAATGAATGAATTATGTAATCTCGTACATAATACTGTATTTTAACTAGGCATGGGACGATAACCGGTTTCAAGGTTTCCTGCAGATTGGAAAAATCAAGGTTTTAAAAACTCTAAAATGATCTGCTTTACCGTTCCTAAAGTATATGTAGGTTTTTTTAATGTGTTTTTATGTGTTGTAAAGAAATCTATGGTTTTGAAACTAATGAAGACAGCAGAAGTCAATGATTTATTTTAATTATTTAGCCAGACATATTTACTGTTCCATAATATTTGAAATCTTTCCTAAAACAAAATATTTAATAAAATAATAATAAAATTAAATAATAAATATAAGTAATCACAATACCGTGATATTTTTGTCCAAGGTTATTCACCTTATTCTCCGCATACGAGCAGACGCAGCCATTTGAATCTTTTTGGCTCAAGACTTTTGGTCTCATTCACTTCCATTCATTTTTAGACGTTAAAAACAGCTCGTAATGCTGCTTGATGTTCCAAACTGGAGTTTTCTTATTATATTATTCTACTTTGTCTGTATTGTCCTGCAAACACTTGTTTGTAGAGTAAGCAGTTTGACCGTTTTCTGCCGTTTATTATTCCTAGTCATCTCTCCCATCGGCAACTGAATTGTAAGTTCTAAAACAATCACAAAAACAAGCGGACTTCCACATTGAAGAAGGTCAATAATACCGCCAGAAACTTATACCAGCCCATGCCTAATTGTAACTTGTTGATTCCCTTGACATGAAAAATAAAATAAATAAAATAAAATAAAACAATACTATCTTATATATATACTCTCCTAGCTGTAATCAAATATATTTAAGAGTTTTGTATATTTTATTTCATTTCAGTAAATGTTTATTTTATTTTAAGTACCAAAAATGGTTTGGGTTGAGCTAATATGAATCCTTATCCTTATTATTACACTATAATATTATGTTCTCTTTAAAATATCAGCAAAAAGTGCTCAAAATGATATTGATTGAGACAGATTTTAGTTACTGTGCACAGCACTTATGAACTGTGCATTTCACTTGTATTTATAGTTGTCTGTTTGTGATCAAACGGATAAAAACACATCTTATTATCAGCTGTAAACAGGCACATAATGTCTTGCTCTCACCTTGTTTCCTGGATGCTGGCAGCGGAGCAGGGTAAATTTACTGTGGTTCTTCTTGCTGTGGCTTTTGGCTTTTCGCAGCTCCTCTGAGCGCTCGTAATGCGCCAGGTCAAACACTTCATGAGTTTTCCCATTATTTTTCATCTGGACACAAATACAGCAGCACACACACACATACACACACACACCATCATCATCATCACCAGGCCTGAAGCTACAAATAACGGCTAGCATTAATTGAAATGATCAGCAGTGCTTTTTCCCAGACCAGCTGTGCAGACAACTGTGATCCATGGTGGGACGTATTGATTTTAGCTTGAAGGACAGCAATAATTAATGTTCAACAGAGCACTGCTGTGAGATCATTAAGAGCTCAATCAATGCTGACAGAACACTAAACAAAACCACTGTAAAACATTCATTTTTCATGAAGTTACAGAAGCATCTGTTTAAGGATACATGCCATGGGGGTCAAAGGCAGAAACCGCATTGCAAACAACAAATCAAGTGTGATGCTTCTGTACATTCCAGTGTGTTGTGTTTTTATGAGCAAAAAATAATGACAACTGTGACACCCACTAAAATATCATTCAGTGTAAATATAGATTATATATAGCAGGGGTGGCCAAACTCGGTCCTGGAGGGGCCGGTGTCCTAGAGAGTTTAGCTTACTAGATATAGACCATTTTGAGGGATGTAAACGATAACAATGGTCCTGGCGTACTTCCTGTTTTACATTTTAAACTTCTGAGAGTTCCACATATTAATAAATAATGTACGATAGCTGTTATAACATCAAGTTATGATTGAATCACCTCTTGTTACAGATATGAAATAGTTTGATAACAAGCAGGAAATGTTCATGGGCCAATGACCAATCACCACATTGAAATGGTGTATACTAGAAAGTTTTTCATTGATCTAAAAATTTTTTATGATTCACTCACTTCTATACAGAGTAATACCAAAGCTATTAGGACATCCCAACTGCTGAAAAAAATACTTAATGTCCATGATTAATTTCTGTTGTTAATTCCCTTGTACACTGTTTATGTATAGTCCAGTACTCCCCTGTTTAATCAATAAAAAAAAATAAATAAATACTAGAAAGTTTGGACACCCCTGATATAAAGATTATAATCTTTTGATGCTTTATTAAGACTGTATTGAGGGATCACAGTGAAGCTCCTAAACATGTCAAAAAATGTGTTGCAATTTAATATATTTTAATGAATTAAAAAATTAATTGTCATTTTAAACCTTTCTACTTTGTCACTCTACTTCAGACCACCAGATTTCGTCCATTCATCATCCATTTTTTTTATCATTTAAAATATAATCGAATAATTGCATGATCTTTGTTATGAGCAGGTCAGAATGGCTATATTGTTTCAGTTTACATTAATTACACTAACTAATGGAACATTATTTCATTATTTCTAGGTTAAAAAAGTAAAGCATGTTTAACTGTTTAATTTTGCAGAACTTTATTCCTCATAAATGCTCTTTTCTTATAACAATTGAAACTTTATTGCTCTTAGCTTCTTTAACCCTCTCATGCTAACAGTGGACACATATATTTGAACAAAATCAAATAAAAACAGTAATAGTGTGAAATATAATTACAATTTTTAAGAGCTTTTCTATTATTATCATCATGTAACTTGTCCAAAGCTTTTATCATATCTCAAAACTGGAATTTTAAAGGTTACTTTAAATCTCATAATATAAATTTGTTATGAATTATAAGCCGTATGTCCACTATTGAAACGGCTTCCTATATTTTCACAATCCGATCTATGCAAATTACATAGATGTCATACAAGTTCATATTTGGATTTCACATCAATTTCAAAATACGTGATGTATTTCGGCGCCAGTGGTGTAGTGGTTAGTGCATCGACACATGCATTCCGGTGTCACGGCGACCCGAGTTCGATTCCGCCTTGCGTTCCTATACCTATCCTTCCCCTCTCTCTGCTCCCCATGCTTTCCTTTCAATACTCTCTACTGTCATCTCAAATAAAGATAATAACCCCACCCCAAAAAATAAAATAAATGTGATATATGCAACATATGCATTTTACATGTATAGTTTTTCCACCACTGGAATTACATATATGTACATACACGCTGAAAAAACATCAAAGTTTTCCGTATTTTTTGATTTATGTGTTTTTATCTTGAATTTTTCTCCATTTATTTATGTAGAAGGTCGCTGGTTCGAGCCTCGGCTGGGTCAGCTAGCATAGCTGTGTGGAGTTTGCATGTTCTCCCTGCGTTCAAGTGGGTTTTCTCCAGGTGCTTCGGTTTCCCCCACAGTCCAAAACATGCGGTACAGGTGAATTGGGTAGGCTGAATTGTCTGTAGTGTATGAGTGTGAATGAGTGTGTATGGATGTTTCCCAGAGATAGGCTGGAAGGGCATCCGCTGCGTAAAACATGTGCTAAATATGTTGGCGGTTCATTCCGCTGTGGCGACCCCGGATTAATAAAGAGACTAAGCAGAAAAGAAAATGAATGAATTGCATTTTGGGATATTAATCTTTCGTCCAACAACTTTTAACCTTGAAAAGTTTAAAAAAGTGATTTCTTTTAACATTTGTTGTAGTTTAAAGTGATATAATGTCTGGGTTGGTGTTGTATATTAAGCTACAAAATCCTTGTAATAAACTGCCAGTACATTTTTTGTTATTTTACATACTTATTTCTCAGTATATGATTTCTTATACATTATATTATTTCAAACCACTAAAACATTAATGAGCCACTTTGATAAACTGTAGTAGAGTTGAATTTTCCACATCAAAAGTCGATAGAGCAGAGATCAACACCCCATAACGTAATTCACAACCGTAAATAAATGGAAAATCCTTGTGAAACACAAGTTAACGGATATTTTTTTACAGTGTATGTTCAATTATATAAAATTATATCACATTTGGCCATATATAAACACATATAACAATATAGCTAATATATTTTAACATATATGTAACGTACATGTAATATAAATATCTAAATGGACATTTTTGAAAATATATGTTGCATATATGACATTTATTTTATATGTGTGAAATGTATTCAATGTTTTTATTGCAATGTATCCGATATCTTTGTGGGAAGCCTAACAGATACATAACCAAACCTGATCCTGAATATATTCTAGATTCATGTTATTATCATACTATTATCATCATGCTACAGTATTTTTAATAGTCCAAACTGTTTTCATCAGAAATCCAGACAGATGTTTAAAACGGTTTTCAGTCAGCTTTGCCCCTCCTCTAATTATTCAACCAGTGACCCATCTGTGAAAACGCCTCATTTTAAGACAGGTCAGGTCTCATTACAGCTGACTCTGGGGAAAAAAAGTAGTGCGTTTCACTGAACCTGAGGGAAAAAATAGCCACAGAGGGGCTTTAAATCCCACTGAGCCGCAGTGAGGGTCACGGAGCTTCTGCTGAGATGAACACAGAAACTCAACGCTGGATATTTTAGCATGCGCTGCGTAATGTCACACTGAGCCAAAAAAGATAAACGCAGACATTTTGGGTCAGAGTTACTAAGCAACAGAAATACGCAACAAAGGAATCTGGTGCGAGTGATCTTGAGATTAAAGTGAAGAGATCAAAGAGATCCGTGATCACAGAAAAACAGCAGCAGCACAGTAAAGCGGCCTGTTCAAAACCGCTCTGACTAATATGACTCTATCGATATCACATTCTTTATAAATCAGCGCATGTTTACCTAAAGTCTCATTGTAAGCAAAAATCTGCCACTTGCATTTTTTTACCTTCATAAATGTCTTCTCTATATTTTTAGTTTTAATCTGTATTTACTGCACTTATTAGGTATGGGTTTGAGTAAAATGTTAAGTTTTGTTTTCATGCTATTAAGAAGTTGCGTATTTACTAACATGGACAAACAATTAGTGATACATTTATTACAGTATTAATCTTTGTTAACGTTCATTCATTCATTTATTCATTCATTCATATTCTTTTGGCTTAATCTCTATTTCAGATGGCGCCACTGCAAAATGAAACACCAACTATTCCAGCATATGTTTTGCGCAGCAGATGCCCTTCCAACCGCAACCCAGTACTGGGAAACACCCATACAAACTCATTCACACACACTACGGCCAATTTACCTATAGTGCATGTTTTTGGACTGTGGGGGAAACCACAGCACCCGGACGAAACCTACACGAACACGGGGAGAACATGCAAACTCCACACAGAAATGCCAACTGACCCAGCCAGGACTCGAACCAGCAACCTTCTTGCCGTGAGGCGACAGTGCTAACCACTGAGCCACCGTGCTGCCCCTTTGTCAATGTTAAGTTAAATAACTTTAGTTCATGTTAACTCAATGTGCATTCACTTTAATAAGTGCTAAATACTATGACCTTCTATGTGAAGCTGCTTTGACACAATCTACATTGTAAAAGCACTATACAAACAAAGGTGAATTGAATTGAATAAGCACAAATTTGTATTTTAATAATGCATTAGTAAATATTAAACTGTGATTAATAAATGCTTTAAAAGACTATACATACTTAGTTCATGTTAATACATTAATTAACATTAATCAATTAGACTATTATTCTAAAGTGTTCAATATTTTTATTGGTTGTGATTGCTAATCAGTGTTATTCCACCCAGTTTTGATGACTCTTCTGAAGTTAAAATATTATTGCATTATCTAAAATGGAATATTATCATATCAAAAAAATGTGATGGTGTTTTACGCAATGAATGCTAAATAAATAAACTAAATGATAATATAGTTTTGTGTTTATGTAACGGAGGCCGGTAAGTGCTGTGCAGGTAAACCTTCCTCTGCTGACCTCTAAAGGTGCTCTTGCGACAAAAGACTTTAGCCTCCTTGTTAGAGAAACCGCCTCCCAAGCGGAAGGTTGGCAGTTCGATCCCAGCCCAGAGCGGGTGTGGTGATGTAGGACCAGCGGGGTTATTTTGGTGGCATGACCCGCATGGAAGTGAGGTTTAGGGGGGTGAGTGTAACGGAGGCCAGCTGGTAAGTGCTGTGCAGGTAAACCTCCCTCCTCTGACCTCTAAAGGTGCTCTAGTGACAAACACTAGAGGTCATGGTCTTTAGCCTCCTTGTTAGAGCAACGGACTCCCATGCGGAAGGTTGCCAGTTCGATCCCAGCCCAGAGCAGGTTGGGTGGTGTAGGACCAGTGGGGTTACATTTGAGTAGATTTTGTTTTATTCTGTAAACAATTGGTGTGAATTCTTCCAAATTTAAAATAAAAAATGATGTAATTTTAGGATGGATGGAGGGATGGATCAATATTCAAATTAAAAATATGATTTCTGAAAACCCCTAAAAAGTTTCGGTTTTAGTCATTTCCATAAATCATGTTTTTGAAATGGGCAGCAGGTGGGTCAATGGTTAGCGATGTTGCTGTCACATCAAGAAGGTCACTGGTTCGAGTCTGGGCTACTTGGCATTTCTGTGTGGAGTTTGCATGTTCTCCCCATGTTGGCGTAGGGTTTCCTACGGGTGCTCCGGTTTCCCCCACAGTCTGAACACATGCGCTATAGGTGATTTAAATAAACTAAATTGGCCGTAGTGTATGAGTGTGTGAATGAATGTGTATGGGTGTTTCCTAGTACTGGGTTGTAGCTGGAAGGGCATCCGCTGTGTAAAGCATGCTGGAATAGTTGGCGGTTCATTCCATTTTGGTGACTTCTGAAATAGAGACTAAGCTGAAGGAAAATGAATAACTGAATGAATGTTTTTGAAACTGAATTCTTCAATGCACAACATAAAAACACTTTATCTGCTTTTGCATATAAACTCTATCTTGCATTCCTAGGCTTTATTTAGTCCATATATTTTTTGGCACCTTACATGAATTTCTTGCCCCCTTAAAAGTATTTTTAGCAATTTCATAGTTTTTCCTCCTTACGTAACATTGTTTAAACTGTTACATGATGCACAGTAAAATAAAAATATTTAATAAAAGTTTTTGCCTCATTTCTAGTCTAAATTTCTTTAAAATACTTCAATCAAGAAGCTTCTATAGACAAGTAAAAATATTGTTATGTCTTCAGACATAAGTCAAAATTAAGTGAGGTTTTCCTTAAAACAAGCTAAATAATTAGCCAAAGGGGTAAGTAAAATAATCTTGTTAATAAACTTATTTGATTTACCCTCCTCATTGGCAGATTAAAGTCACATTTTTATTCACTTTTCTTTTTATTTAACTAGTTTATGTTTGACTTGTTTTTGTTGAAAACAAAACAATATATTTTTACTTGTTATATTTTTACCTGTTATATTTTTACTTGTTATATTTTTATTTGTTATGAAACATTTTTAATATTTGAACTAAAGATTTAAATTGAGGAAATATAGACAATTACAGAAAATTGTGTAAGAATTTATAAACAAGTATATAAAGATCCTCCACATTTTACTTATGCATATAAAAAAATAAAAATTAAATATATATATTCTTGTAACACCAATACATATATATAATATGTAATACCTATATATATATATATATATATATATATATATATATATATATATATATATATATATATATATATATATATATATATATATATATAGATATATACACACAGGTATAATACCAAAAGTCTTTTTTTTGTTTGCAATGCACCCCCAACAAAATGCATTTTAGCCTCTTTAGATGTATTTTTTGCCTACTCAACCCCCATTTTCAACACTGAATGGGCTTAAAATACAAGCAGTTTTATGATAAAGAGGTAAAATCCTCCTGGTGTTACATATGGCCAAAGGTAATCTGCGTGAGCGTATGCCTCTATATGGCCTCCTGGGGTCACACATTTAAATGTGAGTGAGCGCACACTCTCAGAAAGCACACTAGTGATGCTAATATGGGCCAAAAGACCCCTGGAGGAAAAGAGCCCCTCTTCACCACATCAATATTTCACTCCCCCACTGATGGCGCAGCACGTTCTCGACAGGGGGCCGTCCTGATCTCTGGATTAACCACACCAAAAATAACCCACAATCCCACCATCTTCACTCTGACGAAGGTAACTCCATCCACTAAACGTAAGGACTAAAACGCAGTACTCCATGAATATTACATTCACTCCATGCTTTTTTCTCCTCTGACATTTCCAAGGATTTTAGAAATGTAGAGGTTTTCAAGGAATTGGTGGTGGGTTTGGCTCCTTCACTTTGCTTCTAGCCAAACACGCATAAAATCATCTGCAGGACTGTAGAGCGCAGTAAAACTGACGCCAATATTGCAGTTACTTGTTTTACTTCTGTACGAGCAGACTGGAATTAAAGGTGGAAATAGATTTGCTGAATCCCCTCGAGTCACGTGCGCAGCGTGTTTCTGTAATCTGGTTGACTGCATTATTTCAGGTCAAGTAATTTTCCTAAAATAGACATAATTAAAATAAACACAAAAAGTAAACCCCGCAGCCTTTCGCCCTGGCAGATTGATGAAAGCGTTGAAGTCAAATATCAAAGAGCAAGTAAATGATTATGACCGACTGACAGATGATTTTCACTTCACACATCATATTGCATAAAGCATAAAATATCTTCATTAAATATAGCTATAAACTAAATATAGATTAATAAATCTAATAGATTATCTATGAATAGATTCTGTATTGCTTATTGTAAATATAAATAAATATAAATATTATATTAAATAAATATTATAATTATTATTTTAAATGTTACATTTTATAGATATCTAATAATAACTGTATATAAATATTCATATTAATTAGAATAATAAATGTAAATTCTCATTAGATATTACAATATAAAAAATTATTCGTTGAAAATTAATGTTACAAATTACATGAAGTAACAAAGTATACATATATACACATTTATATACACATTTATATATACATTTAAATTATATATAAATGATTACAGGGCGTCACGGTAGAACAATCACCTTACAGCAAGAAGGTCGTTGGTTCGAGCCTCGGCTGGGTCAGTTGGCATTTCTGTATAGAGTTTGCATGTTCTCCCTGTGTTCACGTGGGTTTTCTCCGGGTGCTCCGGTTTCCCCCACAGTCTAAAGACATGCAGTACAGGTGAATTCGGTAAGCTAAATTGTCCGTATGTGTGTGAACAAGTGAGTATGGGTGTTTCCCAGTGATGGATTGCAGCTGGAAGGGCATCCGCTGCATAAAACATATGATGGATAAGTTGGCAGTTCATTCCGCTGTGGTGACCCCAGATTAATAAAGGGACTAAACCGAAAAGAAAATAAATGAATGAATACAATTAGGGCTGCAACTAACAATTATTTTAATAATTGATTAATCTGTCGATTATTTCTTCGATTAATCGATGAATCGGATGAAAAAAACAAGAAAAGCATTCATTTCCAACCCTTTATTCAAAAAAGCTCATCCCTGAGCTGTTATAATAATAATAATAATAATAATAATAATAATAATAATAATAATAAAATAATAATAATAATAAAATAAAAAAACTAAGTAGTTTTGTTCTGTTTTCAATCCAAATATCTAAAAAAATCTTAAATCAATATACAAACTAGACACATGAAATAGCATAAGAAATGATGTCTTGTTTTCTTAAAAAAACACCTCAAAATTAAGTGATTGTTTACGTAAAACAAGCAAAAATATTTGCCAATGGGGTAAGAGAAATAATCTTAATGAGATATAATCTCAAACAGAAGCTAAGCGTCACTTCATTTTCTCATGCCGTTTTTATTGTCTCGTCTTGATTAAAGATTTTTTAGATATTTGGACTGAAAACGAGACAAAATGACTAAGAAAAGTTTGTTTTGCAGTGCAGCTATACATGACTACAGATGGAAAAATGATGATGCAAACAAGGCGAGTGAATAAAACATGTCTTTAGTCTTGCAATGCAAAGTAACTCTACCACTGCTGCTTTACTGCTGTTATTAATTCTTTCACTGGTGAGTTTTAAAGATTCTATCTGGACCCGGGAGTGAGTTTTTTTAGGTGACCATTATTTTAGAACGTTCACCCATAATGTTTCCATGGCGACGCATCATGTTTGTCATGTGACACACCGCAGCCACAATAGCACTGTGTGACGGATGTATCCCTTTTATTATGCTTTTTGTCGTTTTAATTCAACAAATTTACACGCTCATCATGTCATCAACTACCTGATATTCCAATTCACATAAACGTGTAAGAGATCATGATCTATAACGTGAGATGGGCATCGCCATGTTTACTTGCGGCTGCGAGTTTGCGAGTGACCATACATGCAAGTAAGTGGCTGGTCAATTTAGAGAAGAACAGACTCAACTTTATAGTTACTTTCACTATGTGTATCTGATAAGAACAAAACACATCAGCAAATTATATTTGAATGGATTGTTAGACTTCCATAGACTTTCTTGTGTGTTTTACAAACTCTAAATGTATTGTTTTACTAGTACTTGTGTGTATTTACATGTCTAAAACATAAAATAAGCATTGGGCGGTTAAAACGCTGCATAATTGTGATAATTTGATAAGTCTTTCTTTGGCTCAGCGCCAGCCAACGAGCCAAAGCTCTGTTTGAATTTTTCAGTTGCCGCTCTTATAAGGGTAAACGAGCTAATACTGAATTATCATGCTTGTCAGGCTGGATAACGAGGAAAAACACCAGCACCAGGGACTTTACGGTCCTCACTTCAAAACAGAACAAATGTAGGATTCTGTAGTGATTTACCCTGCTGTTGAACTCCCTCCTCATCCCTGTCTTTGAGGCGCCGAACTCTGCATGAGAGACCGTGCGCGAGAGATACTGTGTTCACTCCGCTCCGCGCTGATCTAATGTTTTTTTTTATTAATAAAACGTCCCCGTTTCGCGTGATACAACGAATCGATTATTAAATTCGTTGCCAATGCTTTTAGTGATCGATTTTTTAACAATTTAATCGATTCATTGTTGCAGCCCTAATCACAATATATACTATATACTATACTATATTTAAATTATAAAAATATAACAAATAAATAATACAGATTCGATTTAAATACATTAGAGGAAAATATTTTATCTTTAAAAAATGTAAAATGGATTCATAAAAATGTAAATAAATTTATATGAACTTATTTTATTTAGAATTATGTATAGCTATCTAAAAAATATAATATATATTAAATTATAAATATTATTCAATAAATAATGCAGATTCTATAAATATATTTAAATAGATTATTTTTAATATTTAATAATAATAATAATAATAATAATAATAATAATAATAATAATAATAATAATAATAATAATAATAATAATAATAATAATAATAATAATAATAATGCTATAAACTATATGAACTAATAAAGAACAAAAAAATCTTTATTTAACAACAATTTTTAAAGCAATTTTTTTTTAAATTTCAATATAATTGAATGAATATAAGGATGGTAGGATCAATAACAATAATTGTAATATTATTAATAATAAAATTGAATATATAAATACACAATAAAAACTATTCTTGAATTCATCATTATTATAATTATTCATATATGTGTATAACAGAGAGAGAGCAATTGCAATAAACATTGAATATAGACATTTTTACAACATATTGTTAATCACTGCAGAGTTTTACAAATAAAATCTGTAAATCCACTAAAAAAAAGAGTAAATCCTGAGTGCACGTTTGCATATACGCTCCATTTGCACACATGAAGCTTTCATCCATGACTGATCATCCCGAATAGCGTGAATACCAGAATACAGCATCAATTATTCACAGCAGATACAGTATATAGGGAGCTTGAACAGAAGCACTTTGAACACAGGTTTAGATACTCAGCTGTCTACAACCGTAAGCATCAAATGATTCGCTCGGGAGTCAGAGAGCATTGTAGCCTTTACGCTTAGCACTGCGCGAGCTGTGTTTCACGATGCTATATGAGTGAGATCTATCGAAGAGTTGTGTCAGGTGACATCGGTCAGGCAAAAGCACTGGAGGAAAGTGAAGTGCAGCGATGCATGAAGATATCAGTGCTATAGACATGCACTGCGAACAGTTCATACACAGAGCCTGAAGCCAGCGATCACTAGAGGACAGACCTGTAGCGCACATACATACATACACGACTGATGCAACCTGCTGACATCGTGTTCAGAGGCTTCAAAAATAACCTCACTTGTCTGACTGCTGGAGAGATTTGCTGAGACATAAGACAAGCGCACAGAATGTGAAAAATTCTGGCTTCTTTAGTTTAATTATTGTAACAAAAGTGAAAATGTGGCATCATGCATGCTAAACCGAACAATTTTGGGAATTAACAAAGACTATGACTGCATCTGAAATCGCACACTTGCATACTACAGATTGTAAAAAATGCTGGGATCCACACAATCCATATTAATTTAATAAATTTTTTTAACAAATTTAAGTGGATTGAACATAAAACAATAAAGCAGTTCCAAGGAAACCTCAATAACTGTGTTGTTTCAGCTCATTTTAAATAAGTAATTTGATCAAACTTCATTTTTAGTGATGTTTTATAAACAAATTTCGGGAGGAGCACGCGCAGAAGTTTCAGTATCAAATACGTCATAGACAATTATTCTATTATCCAATCAGTTCTTGACCAAACCCCTATACCAAAGCTGTCTTACCTGCAGCATCTTACAACTTTAGCATCCCTCCACCACCCCGTCACCTCACCTCTTTACAATCCCGAGGGGGGCGTTCTGGGGCCGGGCTAGATTTTTTGCTCGAATCCCAATTCCTCTCTGTTTCCTGATAAGGGGAATAACTCCTATATAAGTTTGGGTGTCTTCCCCGAGCTCAAAGCCCTCTCCCCGGACAGCACGCCAAATACGCTTTATTCTGAAACTATTGCATGTGTGAACTTGTGAACAGTATGTTAAAAACAGTATGTGAGACAAGTAGTATGTTCGAATAGGCTGTGTCTGAAATGATCTACTACTCAAATAGGTACTAGGGTTGTCGAGATACTTGAATTTGGTACTATTCGGTACTAAACAGTGTTTCCTCTAGGATTTTTTCCAGCTGTGTCGGCAGGCCTTTTTTACACAGATCTATCTGTGGCGTTATTTCCATGACAAATGTTGAGATCGCATGTATGTAATAGCCTATGAGTAGGGCCAGAGGGAATCTGCGGGCGTTTTTTCAATTTCTGCGGAGAAATTTGGAAAAATCTGCGGATTTTTGTGGAATTATTTTGGAAGTATCATAAGTAAAACCTTAATATGTGAAATAAAAAATGTAATCTTTTAACTTTTATTTAATGTTTAAAATGCAAATCCAATTAGATTCACTTTATTTGGTAAACAAAGCAACTCTCTCATATAATATCTCTACTAAAATATTACTGCACAAACTGCCTTGTAAATAAATCAGATGAACATTTTCATATTAGTCAATAATATTACTGTAATTAATTTAAAAACTGAATAAATATAGATGTACACACATTTACTCAAGTAAATAAGCAGAATTAATGATGGGTTAAAAAGCAGCGGAATTCTGTGCGCACAGATTCCATGTGGGCCTACATGAGCATGTGAATCTCTTTGCTTGCGCGCCGATTTCCTCTGCTCGTGCACAAAACTTCTTGCACGCCCCCTCAAATATACGCTGCTCAAGAGCAAATCTTCTTGTGCGCTCTCAAATAAACGCTGCTGAAGTGTGATTTTGTGCGTTTATGTAACTAGTATGTCTCCAACACTTATTAGATTTGCTAGGAATATTTATAAATGTCTCCAATAGACCTACAGATCGGTATTAATGCGTCCTGAAGTAAAGTGAAACGGCTATACGTCGTGTTTGCTGGCCTCACGCATCACGCACCCTTCAGTCAGTCAGTCAGCACATAACTTTAAGGTTCAAACAAATAACGCACAGCACTATTACGGTTACAGCAAAGTTTGCGCTGTTATAATTCACTTACCTTTTAATACACTTTGGTGCAATTATCACCCGCTATTAAAAAAAAAACACGACTGAATGAAAATGATGAAAAGCTGTAATTTAGCCGTGGTGGGATCAATTTTGGCGTGGCGCATCGCCATGGAAGAATGAATGTAGCGGAAATCATGCTAAATTTTATGCTAAAAATTTCCATTTTACCGCGAACATTTGAGAGCACATTTGAGAGAACACACTTAAACACCGATGATTTGCCATTGTGTTCGCATGCTCAACAGAAATGACTGTGATTGGCCATGAAGGTCATCAGTTTACCGCTGTTTACTGAGTGTAACCACAGTAACGGACATTGGAGCATTTAAACGCAGCGATTCATCAGTGAATGCCTTATAAGTCAGCTTATAGATGAATTACTATGTTTGTAAACATTCAGGATGCGAGCGCAGTGAGGTGGCAGAAAAAAAAAACGGGAGCGCTAGCATTTACATCAAGGGAATGACAGTTTGCTGTTGTCTTAGAGACAAGTTATATTGATTGCATATTATTTATATTATTTACATAATGCTTTCAGCATATTATAATAGCTCGTCACCAAGTGATAAGCACAGTGATTTGGCAAAATTAACGTTAAAGTGAGCGGGGTTCGTCTGACAGGTCCATTTGCGATAGCACCCTCCCAATGGATATTGGACAAGATGAAATGGCCAAGCATCCAGCCCGAAATTAACAATCTCATTGAAACTCCAAGTGATTTTACAAGAGAGAAGTTAAAGGTCTACAAGTCTTTGGATGCGCACAATTTTGTTCTGTGTGTGCTGTTTAGGAAAGTGCTCAACAGCGCTCATAAGTTAGCGAGAAAGGACGTTTAAAAAAACTTTCAGTATCGATTGGTAACGAATTGCAGTATCATCGCATCCCTAATAGGTACTACATTTGTATTTGAAATTACTACTGGACCGTTAGAAAAGTACGTTCTACATAGTATAAATGTGAGTATGAATGCAACTTGGACATATTGCATCCGCCAATAGTCATTATCACATGACCGTCAGTTGCGTCGCTTCTCCCATTCATGAATTCTCTCACGTGGCATCATGGGATAGCGTAGCATCCATCGGATGTGTACTTCAGAATCTCGCCACAAGTAGTAGGTCATCCAGGTACTTCTCGCATACTGTTTTTCGAATACTATAGCCCGAGTTCCGATCACCTTTGTATGTGGAAAATTAGGATCCGTTTTGAGTTGTGGATCTGTTAAAATATTTAAACATCTGCGTATAGACCATATGCGACAGCCCGACCGAATGTGATGTATTCCAGTGTTGTCCAATCGGGTCCGTGTGCATGAGTTGAGTAATCATTCATTCATTCATTTTCCTTCGGCTTAGTCCCTTTATTAATCTGGGGTCACTACAGCGGAATGAACCGCCAGCTATTCCAGCATGTTTTACACAGTGGATGCCCTTCCAGCTGCAACCCAGTACTGGGAAACATCCATACACACTCATTCACACACACACACACACACACTACAGCCAATTTGCACTGTGTGGGAAACCGGTGCACCCAGAGGAAACCCACATCAACACGAGGAGAACAGGCAAACTCCACACAGAAATGGCAATTAAACCAGCTGGGACTCGAACCAGTGACTTTCTTGCTGTGAGTCACTGTGTAGCCGCAGTTGAGAATTATTATTCGTTTTTTATTTTTTGTTACTTTTTGAATCAGAAAAAAGTCTGCATAAAAAACATTTCTATTCATAAATGAGTGATAACATTTCAAATAAAATATATATTTTTAATTATATACTGTTTCCACATTCCCTCCAAGTTTTTTTGCAGTCTATGAATTTCTAGTATTCCTTCAATCATGGGGAACACATGGAGAATAAAGGCTCTTGCTTTTGCACTCCTTTATTGGAGATACAAAAAAAAAGACAGCAAATCAGTGTGGGTAAAAAACTATTATACAATTCGTGTCTGAGGTGGCATGTGGCTCAGCGGTTAGCACTGTCGCCTCACAGCAAGAAGGTCGCTGGTTTGACTACTGACTGGGTGAGTTAGCATTTCAGTGTGGAGTTTCTATGCTCTCCCCGTGTTGGCGTGGGTTTCCTCTGGGTGCTCCGGTTTCCCCCACAGTCCAAACACATGCAGTAGGTGACCTGGGTAAACTAACTTGGCTGTAGCGTATGACTGTGTGTGTGTGTGTGTGTGAATGAGTTTGTATGGGTGTTTCCCAGTACTGGGTTGTGGCTGGAAGGGCATCCACTGCGTAAAACATATGCTGGAATAGTTATTGGTTCATTCCACTGCGAACTCAGCAATAGAAACTAAGCCGAAGAAAATTTATGGATGAATGAATTCTTGATGAATGTCATGTACAGTTTAAAGGTGGCTTATGAATTCGGACAAAAAAATGTAGGTTAAAAAACAGCTAAATAATTTGTCATTGAGGTAAGCAAAACCATTTTGTTTTCACTTTGAAATCACATTATTTTACTAAGCCCATTGGCAGATTATTTCGCTTCTGATTTTAGGGAAATCTGACTTAATTTTGACTTATTGCTTTTGAAAACAAAACATTTTACAAGCTTCTTGGTTTAACACTTTTTAGATATTTGGACTAGAAACAAGACAAACTCTTTTTCAATGCAGGACATTTTTAATTTTGGATGAACTATTCCTTTAAGTCAAGCTTCACTGTCAGAAGGCCCAGTTTATGTCCATGTGTTCTGTCTCTGTAAAGTTCATGTTTGAATAATTCAGTGCTATATATAGGAAGCTCTGACACTCATTTTACTTCCCTCTTCTGCACCACCTGCATTTACTGTTTCTCTATATGTAAATCAATGTCTCTCTGCAGCATCCACTAATTATTTCCAGAAACAAAGAGAGAGAATTTAAAAATATCAATTAAAATCTGATCTTGCTTTGAATCTCAAGGTGAAAAAAGTTATTAGTTACACAGGTGATTCAATGCCCGATCATACTCATGGCAAAGTTTTTGATTAGAAGTAAAATGATGTTTAGATGTGACGTATATTACAATGAAACAGCTTTTAAATGAGTACAAATGAGTATAGGGGGACTAATAATTCTGACTTAAACTGTAGTTTGTGATGAAGATGATGTTTATAGATTTAATGATTGAAATAAAATTGATCTGCTTTATTTTAGACGTTTAATGAAGGCAGGTCATTTTTAAACCAAATTGCAATCGGCATATAAAGAATTCAAAGACAATAGGAGGGTTAATGCAAACAACAGTGTCACTCACAAAAGACAGCAGCAGCGAGAATAAGGGATGTACAACTGCGCTCTCTCAACTCTTTAAATCATTTACATCGATTTAATGAGAAAACCCATGGTACTGTTTACCCATGATGATATGCTATTTTCTGACGGCTTTCTGAAAGTGATGAAGGCCTACAGGCGCTGACAGGAACAAGCTGCTACACTTCCACGAAAATTACAACCATGCTTCAAGTGAGCGACTGATTCAATTATAAAGATTTGTTGCTCCTACAACGAACCGGAAATTGAATTCAGCTGAATATTTCTAAGCAACTTTCAGGACTATTAGGGTTTTTTTGGTAGTGACACAAAATCCATGACACAGGCACAGGGGAATATTGATTGCAGCTAATAGCCAGGTTCGTGTGCTGTTTGCGGGCTAAAATTGGGTTTCAATTATCAAGTGTTTATATAATAGCATTAGAAAATTATAGCTTGTCAGAAGGATTACTTTGATGTTTCAAGACTATGTCTTTAATATAAAGGACAAGGGGGTTTGGCAAACATTCATTACTCAAACTCATAATTCACCATATCAACACTGTGGTTTATAAATGTGTTTACTCTACATAAAGTATATTAAAACCAGGTGAAGTTTAATGTTGCAAAGAACTAAAACAACAAAATATGGATGAAATAACATTCCACCGTCATTCAGTGTAACAGATTATAGGTGGGCGTAGATTATTTTTTTAATCTAGATTAATCTCGAAATTAAACTAGATTAATCTAGATTAAAATAGCTCATTTGAATTCTGCTGAAGGCATTCAGAATATGTGTGCTACCCAAATAATAAATCATTGAGAACAGGTTTCTCGAGCCGGGTGGAGCATTAGATCAGGGGCTCATCTCCTATTTCCAAAATGCATCGCAAACTGCTTGAGAAACTCTTCTACTATGATAACTGGTGATGAAAATAACTTATGATCAATAAGATGCACTTGTGTCTACTAACTGTTTATTCAGTTAAACATGAATGTTGAACTGTAGGCCTACATAAGCTCCAAACAGAGATTTCATAATTGGCTTTGTTGTACGTACATACAGAAAACGCTGCTTCTCAATCACAGAGCCCTGACGGTGTGTCAACCATTGAGTATGTTTACATGGGCAACAATACTTTAATACAATTTGAATACAATTAAGACAATACTCTGATTAAGAGTCACCATGTAAACAGCGATTTTTGATTACCTTAATGCGACTAAAGTCATAACTGAACTAAACAGAAATGGAATTAAGACATGTGGAGTATGCATATATTAGTGGCATTACTGAAGTAAACACTGCAATCAAACTATTACTGTAATGTAGGACTTTTCGCCATATTTCTGACAAGATCCAAGACACAGGCGGTTGTCAGTAAAGGACCACACACAAAACACACATACACAAAACACACACAAACAAAACACACACACACACCGTGAAATGCGGAAGTTTTTTTTTTATGTTTGGCGTTATTACATTCTATAACACTCTCACCAATCCTTGCTCCTTATTTGCGTCTAATACCCCAGTTTGTCACGACGGCATGACTGAAATATTCATGAGTTAAAGTGAAACTGCCGAACTGCAGTTAAAGTCAGGCATCCTGCCGATTTGATTCAGAAGGGCACTTTTTTGTCAGACGGCTCACCGGTCAGGTATACATCCATGCTAAAATATCAAGGTAAAAGTCATCATAGCTTGCGTAGAATAGACCCAGCTCCCAACCCAACTTTGAGAATAGATTAATGGCAATATTTTTTTTATCGCGCGATAAGAGTCTCGCGTTAACGCCGATAACGGCCCAGCACTAATATATATACTAATAAATATATATATTTATATATAAATATATAATGTATATATATTAGTGTTGGGCGATGTCAACCGATTTGGCATTGTACGATGTCTAGTATGAAACATTGCGATGGATGATGGCATCGAATTAATTAATCGAATATGAATAATTAACTAATTCATAATGAATTAATTATTTGTAGCCTACCGTTTCAACTACCTGATCCGCATGGTCTTTGTTTTACCTATAACCAAATCGTAAATAAATAAAGATAAGTTACACACAAAATACCACCTGTCAATCACTTTTCTGCAAGACTCTGGCATGACTAGGCAGAGTGATCTGTGTCATTGTGTCACTAAACTGCCATTTTAAATCTAAGACGTATTAGTGTAAACGGGGCCTGAGTGTGTTTTTTCGCGTGCGGGTTGCTACTACGACGGCGATGTATGATGGCATTGTCTATCGACCTAACCCTAATATCATGTGCATGTGGTACACATACAAAATTATACAAAACAAATTTTTTTACATCAGGGCTCGAAATTGCGATTGTTTTGGTCGCATATGTGCCTGAAATTTGATATATGCGACCTCAAAATATATTTGGGAGAATTTGTGCGAGTGCATAAAATTGTTGTGTGCGGCCGGTTTTCACTGCAAAATGTTCACCGCATGTGCGGATTTAGGACACAATTTTCTTGTGATGACGGGATTTCGTTGAAACATATTTTCCTCACGTAAGCTTTTTTTTTTGTTGTTAGTTTTGATTAGTGTTTATTTTAAATGCAATAAATCTGTTTATTTACATCTTGTAGTAACGGTGCTCATATTTGGTGGGTGCAACAAAATTTTGGCTGGTGCGCCTAAATTTTTAAAGTTAGGAGCACCAGTGCTACCAATCAAAAAGGTTCATTTAGAGCCCTGTACATAGATATTTAATTTAATACATGAACACATGAACACCTGAATATAAACAAAAGTTCTCAAAGATTTTCATGTATTTATTATTTATATGTATTTAAGTTTTTATATACACACAATATATATATATATATATATATATATATATATATATATATATATATATATATATATATATATATATATATATATATATATATATATATATATATATATATATATATATATATACACACAGTACACAGCCCTAGTGTGTACAATATATCGTTTCAGCATCGTTATCGCAATGTGAACATTCACAATAGTCACATTGCAGGATATATGCAATGTTGAGTCTGGATTATAATTTTATCATTTGCATGTGTTTATGATGCCTGTGATTGTATAATGATTTTAAAAGCATACTTGTATAAGAAATTGTACCATTTGGGACCTTAACTATGATAAATTTTATTGAATTATTTTTATTTTTATTATTCAGTTACTGTACTTGAATACTGTTAGACTCTGGAAATGATAAAACACTTTATTTCAATTATATCTTTGTCTTGATTGTATTCACAGATTGTTATGTATGAAAATACTCACAACACATGTAAATACAGAAATGCACTGCAAATAGCACAGACTACAATGAAAATGTGTCAGGGGAGCCCAAAAGGTTTATGGATTGTTTATTGGATTTTATAGAGATGCACTCTCACTGCAGAATCATCCCAGTTGATTAACATTAAAAATTCTTTGCAAATAGAGATATTAAGTCATCTGGTAAAATTGTTTTCACATCCCAATATATATCGCAAAATGTAAAAAAAACGCAATGTTAGATTTTTCCAATATCATGCAGCCCCAGTACACACACATATATTACATCAAAAACAACTTTTAGTTTGGATGCAATTAATCACGATACATTTTTTCAGCACTTAAAAAAACAACAAATAATTAATGATCATATTAAATATTAAATTTTACCTAACAAAAAAGTGATATATTGGTAAACCCTAATAGTTTGAAGGATAGTAGCAAAGCATAAAGATTTAATTGGATAATTAATGAGTATTTTGTAGCTGCACTGTGATCCTTAAATGCAGTTTTGTTTTAATACGGCATCAAATTATTCGTCCTCTTAATATCCTAGATAATATCTTTTGGTATTTTTGGTGCATAAACTATTGTTACACATTTTCATTTCTTTAAATCATGTACAAAAAAGTAAGACAGTCATTATTTTGATTAGAAAATTTAAAATTTCCAGCGTACAGAAAACAATATATATTTATTGATGCTTAAAAACTCTGAGTCTTATGTAAAAATCTCAGTAGCTATATAACATGAACTCATTTTGTACAGATAACATGCCTAAAAATGTTTCGTTTAAGCCATCATTAACTCACCTCTTTTTCAAAGATGAACAGATGATCTCCTTTAAGCATCACAAAGCGATTCCTCCATATTTCCCTAAATATTCCTTTGCCACTGAACCTGCGGATCCAGCCTACTTTATCCGGTTGGGATGACGGCTGGTTGGCATCCTGAAGACCCTGAGCATGTCAACAATGACCCGGTTAGTCCGTCGCTCGTGTTACATAATATTATTCAAGTTCAAGCAGGAACTCTGTCACAAAGCACTGTCTTCATACATACACATATATATATATATATATATATATATATATATATATATATATATATATATATATATATATATATATATATATATATATAAATATATATATATATATAAATATATATATATATATATATATATATATATAAATATATATATATATATATATATATATATATATATATATATATATATATATATATACACACACAAGTCATATCTGTTATTACAGTATTAATGTTTACATCTATAATGTTGTCAAACACTTACTGGTTTGTTTTCTTTAATGGTACTTTCACTAGTACATCTCTATATGATGTATTCAAAGAGTATTCAAAACAGTATAGAAGCCATTTCCTCCACAGGATAAAAATAAACTGAATATAAACTTGCAATATGCACAGAGATCAAAGATGAACTGCCAGTGTTCTGTAAAATCTTCAATTTTCTTGTATTGTGTGAAAATGTTTATTTTGTGGATGGAAAAACTTGTTACAGTGCTGTTAAATGTGCATTGTGATGCTTTCAGGCTACTGGAAATGAGTGTGATGCTGATCATCTTCTGCAATACCATGCAAATGTCAACCCTGCCATGAAAAAACTAAGCTTCAACCAAAATAGCGAAACCGTTTCTACATTTTTGGTGTGAGCAAGTATTTTACAGTACTTAAAATCTACTCAAAAATGTCTCTGTCAATGTTTTCAAACTATTATATTTGATTTAGCAAAGTCAAACAAGAGCCAATTTCAAATCTGTCACATCCATAACAAACCTTTTTCCTCATAAATGCAAAAATGTCAAATAAAAAATAAAAAAAAAATCAATCATTTTTGTTCTATAGAGAGTGAAAACACTTATCCTTTTGATGAGCATTGTTTCTTTTGGGTTGTGCAGTTTAATCCACAGAATTTCTACACAGTATTTTGTATACTGTAAACGCGCTAACTTTTTTTTTGGTCACATCAATAACGCATCTTTATTTTCCTCATTTAAAATCTAAAAAAAGTTAACAGATTGATATTTTTCTGATCCCATAATTCTGTGGTTAGCTGTTTTGGAAATATAAACAGATGTTTTAATATAACGTTAACATAGACTTTCTCTATTTTTCTGTATTTCTACTGCAAATGTCACATCCATAAAGCTGGAACTGCTGACATGTTTTTATGCTTTTCCTCTGTTTTAGGCAGTGTTTTAATTACTTTTTAAAAACTAAATATTTCTGTATGACTACAAGGACTAACACTTTACATGTTAACACGTCAACATGCATGGAATTAAAGTTTTCATCAAAAATAAAATGTGAAACTATGTTTTGTATTGGTTTATTATGCAACTAATTAGCTCTGAACCAACAATAATTAAGTTTTAATGTTTTATAATGCATGACTAAAATAGTAATTATTGCATTTATAAAGTATGTGAATAACTACTGATAAAACAATAACAAAATTAGACTCTTGAGCCAGTGTTAAATTGTTAACACTTTTAAAAATGTTAATTTAACTTTATACATGTAAACATCTCTCCGAGTTGAATTAACACTGTCGATTTTGCTGTGCATAATTGAAGAAAAAAAGTTTTAAGTATTTTGCATATTTTTCATAATAGTGACTATTTATTTTTCAATTTGTTTCTCTTAATTTCTATATATAAACTTACTAGTCAAAAAATGTAATAAACATAATGGCAATCAAAGTAAAGTCAAAATTGTGAGATAAAATTAACGGTTATTTATTTTATTTCATGGATGAAACAAGCTTCCACTGTTTACTTCCACTTTATAGCAGGTATTAAATACTAGTGCATATAAAAACTGTACAAGTAACATTAACAGGACAAATGAAAAATCATTTTAGCAAGTATTACTAGACCACATAGCATCATATGAATAGAGAAATAGTCTCTAAAAAATATTATCTAGCAGCTAAAATTGGAATAGACTCTAGTAGCTACTGTAAAAGTAAGGCTACTCCATAATATAGAGTTAAAACTAAAATAATTAGGTTTCTAACAGAAAACACAAGCCAGTGCTGGACTGTTTGCTAGCAATACTAGTTAGAGGCCAGTACATTTTAATAAGTCAGATTTGTTCACGGCGAGTATATTAATTAGGAAAATGTATATCCCAAAATGCTTTACTATAAATTAGCCAATTAAGGGTGTGGTCAATTAAATATTCCGTTTTGCTAATCAAACCAGTGACTAGCACAAAGCAAAAGTGTAACGTACACAAACGGTCTCATAACAAAGGACTCATAGGCTGTTCAATTAATTTACACAAAACCAATCATCAGAAAGTCACCGAATATTCAATAAAACTACTATAAAACCATCTATGAGCATTCATAATCGATATCCCAGACTCGCTGTGTGCATGTCTTACCCTTTTGACCAAATGGCTTTTCTTCATGTTGGGTCTTTTCAGAAGTACGTTATATTCCGCGATCTGTGCCGATTATTTTGACCCGGAGCAGAGATGTTTTATGGGATCCTCTGAGGTGAAGCTGCCGGTTTCAGGTGCTGCTGTGCTGGATCTGGAGATGAACGGCTGTCTGTCTCTACATTGACGGTTCGCAAACCGCGGGCACGGGCTCTCCATTGGCTTGTGTGAGTCCCGCAGCTGCTGTGCTTCACCGACACGGATTTTCCCGTTTATAGAGCTCGACTGCTCCATCTATTGAACGAGCACAGCTGTCCGTGTGATGTCACGCTGCACGTTCAGCCTCAATGGCTTCCGTTTTTTTCACCTCATCATCATCTTCCAAACATACAAATATACATACAAATATATTTAACTTTTTTTTTCAAATGTTGTCATTAACAAAAATTATTAAATGCACTTTTAGTACAGAGAACACATTCATTCGTTTTTCTTCAGCTTAGTCCCTTTATTTATCAGTGGTCGCAACAGTGGAATGAACCGCCAACTTATGTTTTACACATCGGACAGCCTTCCTGCTGCAACCCAGTACTGGGAAACACCCATACACTCTCACATTCACACACATACACTACGACCAATTTAGTTTATTCAATTCACCTATAGCGCATGTTGTTGGACTGTGGGAAAACCAGGAGAGGGGTCTGGATGCACACCTGGCGCAGTGCAATCTGTGCTGCATCCAATACATTTTGATGGAATCACCTAACCCCACCCATCACAGTGACGTCACTCAATCCATTGAGTGCATTGTGTCTGACATTGCATCGCTGAGGGATGCAATCTCAGCTTGCATCATAAAGGCTGCATCCAGATACTATTGGAAACCGGAGCACCCGGAGGAAACCCACGCCAACACAGGGAGAACATGCAAACTCCACACAGAAACGCTAACTGACCCAGCAGGGACTCGAACCAGCGGGCCACCAACCACTGGGCCACCATGTTGCCTCTTAGAGAATACATATATTTTTGTCCATATTTGACCGAACGTTGGGGTAAATTTTTTAATTTATATTTAATTGAAAAATAATATAATAGTGTGGACAAAAAAATAAATGAATAAAAATATACAAAACCCCAACTTGAGGGTTTTGATTTGATTATTTCTATTAAATGTCCATATTTGACCCAACACTGGGTTAAAAAGTGTGATTTAAATGTAATAATAAATGTTAACACCACGTTGGCTTTCTCCATTTTTAAATCAACAAATGGATTAAAAAGTGTCATTTAAATTTAATTGAAAAATAAATAAATGATGTGGACAAACACAATAAAAAAACAAATATGGAAAACCCCAAAGTTGTGTTGATTTTAATCATTCTATAAAATGTCTATATTTGACCCAATGCTGGGTTAAAAGTGTCATTTAAATGTAATGATCAAAACTAACACAACATTGGGTTTGTCCATATTTGACCCAATGTTGGGTTAAAAGTGAGATTTAAATGTAATTTTAAAAATGAACAAACCTTCGAGTTTGTCCATATTTGACCCAACATTGAGTTTTTTGTTTAATTAAAAAATTAAAATTATAATGTGGACAAACCTAATACAAGAAAAATTATGGAAAACCCAAATGTTGTATCAATTTTAATCCTTCTATTATATGTCCATATCTGATCCAGTGCTGGGTTAAAAGTGTTATTTAAATTTAATGATATGAATGAACACAACATTGGGTTTCTTATTATTTTACCCAACATTGGGTTAAAGCGTGTCATTTAATAGGGGGAAAAAGTGGACAAACCCAATTAAAAACAATACAAACCCAAAGTTCGACTAAATTAATTAATAAAACTACCACAACGTTGAGTTTGTCCACACATTTGGGTATTTTTTAGTGCATAATCATTTGTAGTAAACACTGTAGTGTTTTTGAAAAATACTATAGTAAAATGTACTATACAGTAAATATTCAATCATTCATTCATTTTCTTTTCAGATTTGTCACTTTATTAATCCAGGGTCGCCACAGCGGAATGAACCGCCAACTTATCCAGCACATGTTTTACCCAGCGGATGCCTTTCCAGCTGCAACCCATCACTGAGAAACACTCATACACTCTCATTCACACACATACACTACAGACAACTTTAGCTTTCTCAATTCACCTGAACTGCACGTCTTTGGACTTGAGGAAACCCAGGCACACGCAGGGAGGACATGCAAATTCCACACAGAAACGCCAACTGATCCAGCCGAGGCTCGAACCAGCGACCTTCTTGCTGTGAGGCGACCGCACTACCTACCGCGCCACCCTACAGTAAATATTATAATATTTCTTTAAGACACTGTTAATAAATGCTACTCCAGCATTACACAATGAACTGATAAAATGCAAGAAACATTTTAGAACAGTCCAAATAAGACAAAAAATAGATCTAAATATTGCAAATAAATGTAGATTTGCATGTCATTTAATACCATTAATTATCTGAAATCATTACCATTTTAAATATAAAAGGTTTAACATTAAGCACACAGGGGATTTCCTATAGGATATTCCCTCTGAAAACACACACACATTCAGACGAACTACATCACTATAATTACACCGCTCTAATCTTCTTCTCTGCCTGCAGAAATTGACCACATTATTCTCAAACAGGGCCAAGAAATGCTTCTCTATGATTGACAAAGTGCTCTACAGTACATCTGCCCACCAACAGCTTAAGAGATTTCTTTCATATAGGGCAATGGAAATAACAAACCAACACAACATCTACAGTAAGAGCTCAATTTCGATCTGCAGTATGTAATGTGTATTTTGGTACGTCAAGAGTGACACAATCTGGAAATCTACCAGGCCTTCACCGACTCATCATAAACAACCTTTTTCATCCACAGCCAGCGGATAGTGTGCCTGACGCAGTAAAGCCATTAAGTGGTTCAGGTCTCCGGTGCTCCGGCTGATGGTGGGGATTAATGGATGCGATTATGGAGGGAGGAAGGAGAGCTATCGTGGAGCGAACTGAACGCGTCTAGTGGGGTTTAAGCTCAGGAGGTTAAAGTAATGGCCGAAAAGGTCACAGGGCTAAACTTAGTCTACTTGATGCAATTTGTGTTACAGATTGAACTCAGGCTTTGCTGATACAGGGTATACAGTTGAAGTCAGAATTATTAGCCCTCCTGAATCATTAACCCTCCAGTATATTTTTCATCTCTAATAACTGATTTATTTATCTTTGCCATGATGACAGTACATATTTGACTAGATATTTTTTAAGATACTAGTATTCAGCTTAAAGTGACATTTAAAGGCTTAATTAGGCAGGTTAGGGTAATTAGGAAATTTATTGTATAAAGATGGTTTGTTCTGTAGACAATCAAAAAATATAATGCTTAAGGGGGCTAATAATATTGACCTTAAAATAGTTTTTGAAAAATTAAAAACTGCTTTTATTCTAGCCGAAATAAAACAAATAAGACTTTTTCCAGAAGAAAAATATTATAGGAAATACTGTGAAAATTTCCTTGCTCTGTTAAACATCATTTGGGAAAGATTTAAAAAAGAAACAATAAATTCAGTGGAGGGCGAATAATTCAGCTGTATATACAGGAATCAGAGAGTGAAATTAATTTCCTTTTATAAGACATTTTTTAAGACTCTTCCCACACATTTTAAGACATTATTGCCACTTTAGGTTTCAACCGGTAACATTGATCACATTTTAACTTACAGTAATATTTACTAGGGGTGGGACAAAATATCGATATGTTGATTTATAGTGACATTTCCCACTGTAATATATTATCAATATATCATATATCACAAGTACCAAGTACACTGTAAAAAATGGCTGTGATTTGAACGGTAAAAAACTGTGAAAAGGCTACGGTAAAAATCCATAATATGGTTAACAGTATGTTTCCTTAATATATACGGCGAATACCCGTAAATGGACTTTCCCAGAATTCCCTTTTATATGCTTTTTGTTTCCATTACTATGAAACTTTTTAGTTGTTTCCCCATCAGTGATGTACATTAGAGATTTATGTTACCGGTGATAAACAATGTTTATTTCACGACTTTAACTTAAGTGGCTTTAACTGTAAGTAGCTGTGTGAATAACACGGAGCACCTTCCATTCACTGATAATCTTTTCAGCTAGTGGGAACAGTTGTTTGTGATGAGCATTGGTTCATTATGAATCTTTCTCATCACCATCTGCGTATAGCTGTGTTAACGTGGCTGACTGTATAACAAAAGATGTGTAGATGATGATAATTCAAAATACTGACACATTACATCTATAATTTAATGAAATATGGTAGTTTACTGTAAAAAATTAGGAATTATTTTTACAGTTTGTACCGTATTTTGAACGGCAAAATACTGGCATTCACAGCTGCTGCTTTTTACTGTAAATATTACAGATTTATTTTTTTACAGCGTATCAATATTTATTTCAATGTACAAAAGTTTGCTTCCCATAATGGTGGATCAACAACACATCAGAGATGCACCATAATTAAAACCACTGACAGAAAATTCATTTTGACAGTTATTTGTTAAATGTAATTTCAGCTAAATTGAGCTGCTGCTGTGACTAATTTAGATATGACTAAACTAAACTAAAACTAAAGTGGCCACAAACTAAAGCATTTTCAAGTCTGTTTGAGAGCTGTGCACTTGTAGTACATTTTATTATTCTAAATATAATTTTAGGTTTTTTATGTATTTTTTTACCTTACCTTTATTGCATGGGACAGTGGAGTTGAGACAGGAATCCATGGAGAGCAGAGAGAGGGGAAGAATCGGCAAAGGACCTCAAGTTGGGAATCGAACTCAGGTCACCGTGAGCACCTCAGTGCTGTACCGGCGCATTTTACCACTAGGCTATAGGCGCCGACCACTTGTAGTATACAGTCAAAGTCAGAATTATTAGCCCCCCTGTTTATTTTTCCCACAATTTTTGATTAACGGAGTTTTCTAAACATAATAGTTTTAATAACTCATTTCTAATAACTGATTTATTTTATCTTTGCCATGATGACAGTAAATAATATTTGACTAGATATTTTTCAAGACACTTCTATACAGCTTAAAGTGACATTTAAAGGCTTAACTAGGTTAATTAGGTTAGGGTAATTAGGCAAGTCATTGTATAATGATGGTTTGTTCTTTAGTCTAATCGAAAAATGTAGCTTAAAGGGGCTAATAATTTTGACCTTAAAATGTTTTTTTTTTAATTAAAAACTGCTTTTATTCTAGCTGAAATAAAACAAATAAGACTTTCTCCAGAAGAAAAAATATTATCAGACATATTGTTAAAATTTCCTTGCTCTGTTAAACATCATTTGGGAAATATTTAAAAAAGAAAAAAAAAATTCAAAGGGGGGCTGCAACTGTACATGGTTGCAAACCTATAAAATCTGTGCTGCTAATAAAATAAACACATCTTATAACTTTATGCATTTTTTCCCTTCATTTACAAATTTCGTGATATATCATGAATGGTTTTCTTATGATTTATCGATATATCACAGAATCGCTATCGAATATATCACAGAATCGATATCAATATAATATATATCAATATTAGGGGCAAGATATCGTGACATCTTGAGTTAACATGTGATTCCCATCTCTAATATATACTGTTTAATGCAACATAATTCAGAAGGGCGGGAGATCATTATTTATCAGCTCCATCACAGCCAACAATTGCACTTTCATCATGATCCACACAAAGACTCACTTAGTGATTTAAAATAGACTAAATCATTTAAAATTATGATGTAAAAACACACTCTGTTTTTGTGAAATGATGCCACATAAAACCTGCACCTAAAACATTCATATACTGTATTAATGCTAATTCACTCTCTTCCAGCAGGGGGCGCCTATAGAACAGCAGGAATAACAGTGTTTGCATGGTTACTGCAGTAAACAATGCAGCGTGATGTCCAATCTAGCAGTATTTCATAAACTACACCCCAAATATTCACATTAAATTCAGGCAAACTTTAGCATACGCATAATCAAAATTGATACAAAATTTAATACGTTGTAAAATAGCATTTAAGACTTTTTTTAAATACTTTTAAGGGCCTTAAATTTCTCTAAACCGATTCATCAACTGTTAATACTTTAAGAATTTTACCTTTCATTCATTAAAGACAATTTTATAATACCGTCACTTTATTATTATGTCAAACTATGTGCAAAAAAGCAAAGATAAATCAGTAGAATATCTTAATAAAGATGCTGAGACATAAAAACAAAGGCATTTTTATAAGCTTTCAATTTAGACTCTCGAAAGTTTGATGCCTCAATTTAGCTTTTAATTTTTAACTAATAAATGAAAGCCAGTTTAGTTAAACAACCTTGATATTACATTAATATTATAGTTACTGTACACTGTTTGTATAAAGGAGCTTCTTCATTAACAGACTGCAAATAAATACACACTCACCGGCCACTTTATTAGGTACAGCTGCTCAAAAGCCAAGCATTAAAGACATCAAACTGCTTTTAAAAAGTCTTTGGATTTTGAAGCAAACTGATTTCATAGATTTCTTTTGGGACAATTTTGATGCAACATTAGACATCACTGTCACCCAAGTTATATATACAGATTACAAATGTGTCGTTTATAGGATATATACACTTTTTTCCTTACTCAAACAGTAGTCATGGTCCAGAAAATGATCCAATGCAGTAATTCTGAACTAATAAATAAAAGCAGTCATTGTGAACACTTCTGGGTGATATAAACATTATTTACACACAGTCATATAAGTAATGACATTTACAGTGTTTCACACGTCATCAACACTTCAATATGTATTTTTCTGATAATACTTAACACACTAGGTCTCAAGAACTAGTAATAAACTACTTATTAATCTAGGTCAATGTGTTTCTGACACTGCATTATGAACACAAATGGAAAATGAACAAAAGAATAATTATTATTACATCATTTTTGTTTTATTTGACATTAACCTAGATTAATAAATAGTGTAGGAGCTGTGAAATTGTGCAGCTAGAATTTTCTTCCCTAAAACCATCTGAAGTATTTTAAAGGAATGTCAGGAGAGAGCAAAAGAGGAAAACTGTGCTCAGATCAGGGTTCAGACTGGAGTGTAAGCGTACATGATTGAGTTTATCACCGTTCAGCGCCGGCTCATCTGACGGCCTCCGCTTTGAGACCGGTCACCACCAGAACCCACAGACAGCATCACTTCCTCCAGGAAACTGGAACACAAAAGAGGAACAAATATAATATTTCAGTCCAATCAGTATATTCATTTATTTATGCCAACTAAAATGGCGTTCAACTTAAAGTAACACTCAACCTTTTTGCATTTTACAAGATTTAACTAGATTTAAACAATTGACTTGAATCATTTTTGATTCCATTCAGCTGATTTCTTGTTCTGGCGGGGTCACTATTAGCTTAGCTTAGCATAATGAATTGAATCTGATTTGACCATTAGCATTTAGTTCAAAAAAGGTTTGATCAATTTCCTATTTAAAGGTACTGTATGTAAGTTTTTGACGCTTCTAAAGCATAGAAATACCATAATATGTTTGTAGATATTTAAGAAACATGCTAAGTGATCATTTATCTGAAAAGCAATGCTGAAGTCAGATATTCTGCTTTGAAAATGGGTGTTACGTGGCGGAACGGCGGTCTTTGTTTTGGTCATTTTAACCCGCCCAATGCCACTTTAGCCATTTATATTTCAGCACCCTGGGTTGCCTTGATGGAAAACAGCGTATTTCATTCATTCAGTCATGAAGGCTCTCAAAGTACGTGTCGGTGACTAAAACACGACCTCCTATGGACAGTAGCAGACTCCGTAATGAGACGCAGATTCAGAGTTCCACATGAGGTTATTAATTAGGAAATAATATAAATATTACAAGCGTAAACATTAGGAAAGAAGGTTACATTGTAACTCCGTGTCCTAACAACACGTTTCATGACAAGATTTGCAGTCATAAGCAATTTGGCTGTTTGCACCAGACGAAACACGACAGAAATTTAAATACAGCCTTTCAGAAGCACAGAATATGCACTCACTCACGAAATGGTAAAGTTCATAATCTAGGGTTTATAATGTGTCACAGTTCTAAAGTTCAATTTTAAACGGTTTATTTAAGAGATCTGAGGTGAACTATCTGCTGCTGCTTTCAGTAGTATGGCAATAAATGTCATGTAAAATGGCATTCAAACTCACATTGTTACCATTTAACACTGAATAAAGCACATGAGCTGTACCTGAGGTGATCATTGTCAGTTTTCTGTGGTTCACTTGTGAGAAACAGAAGCCGTTTCTAAAATATATATTTCAGGTGTTGGTTAGGACAAAAACTCCATTTGATATGAAAATATTCCTTCTATCGGGTGCCCTTGCTTTTATACAGAACACAATTTAAATCAGCCTTCAGGCTTGATAGTCAGGCACACTCCTGTAGGTCCTCAATCTGGCAACCTGCGCTTGCATTTGTTTTGATCCAGGAATGCAATACCTAGATCAACCACTGGGTATCAAACTTACATACCGCACCTTTAAAGGTTTTTAACTTTTCATTTTTTGTCAGTCTTATTACACAATTTATCTACAAAAGACTTTTATTATAAGTTTAATAAATTCCATATAACTGCAGAAGGCTTTAAATAGGCAAATTATGCAAATGGTCAAATACGATTCAATTCATTATGCTAAGCTAAGCTAATAGCAACACCAAAACAAGAAATCAGCTGAATGGATTAGAAAATCAACCATACAAACAGTCATACAAACTCAACCATGTTTGTTCTTTACGTAACGTCATTCTGTGCCTGACGTCACTCTCTATCTGGTATCATTCTTGAAAAATGCTCAAGCGCCAGAGGGCGAGAAAAGATGGTGAAAGCATTTAGACTCTGACCTCTTAGTGTTGTGAATGTGTGTGCCCCCGAGTACGATGCGGACGCCTGGCATTGTGCGGTTCAGGTTGTAAACAGTCAAAGCCTCCTCGTAAGTGGCTCCGCCAATGATGAAGACGATAATGTCCTGAGGTCTGAGGGTGTGAAGGAGAGCATTTATGTAACTGCTGAACCCAGTTTGATGCACTATGAGTCGACTCTTTTATAGATGAATCAATAGTTTTAAACACTGTACACTTACAGATTTAAGCCTTAGCTGGATATTTCACATCACTTAGAGCTGTGTTACACACTACATGGAAGAGCATTTTCAAAAACCCATAATATGGGCTCTTTAAATTAACTTAATTGTTTTTACAAACGTAACTGGATTGAACATAAAACAATTAGGTTGTCCTCAAGAAAACTCATTTACTACTGGCTTAATACCTCCCTATTAGGGATGCTCAAAATAACCGAGTAACCATTAACCGAAAGGGTGCGTTTGTAACCGATTAATGGTCTCAGTTAAACGATTAAAAACTATTATTTTATATATTTAATATATTAAGTTTGGCTGCATAAGGGGCTGATCAGAGCGAACGCTCTTTTTGAATGGTTTATTAACGAACCCAAGTTTTCTTTTCTTCTCGTCAACAAAAAGGCAGTGTAGTGCGCCTCGTTTTCAGAACGGAAAAGCGTGTTTGGTGTGATCTGCCCCTAAATGTGCAACACATATTTTTTAACTCGCGGTATGGTAACACATGCAACCACACGTGCCTACAACACGTTTGCCAAAGAAGCAAAATGAAAGAAGAATATTGCAGTTTGACACAGAGGAGTTGATGCCAAACCAGCGCTGATGCTGATCGCCTCCGTCCAGGATCTGCATCATAAACCTAATAGGCTATAGTTTTGATAATTTAGTCACTAGTGTACAACTAACAAACCAACCTTTTCTCCATTTGGAAAATTACAATTATTAATAGTTCTTATATAATATCAATTTTTAAAATAGCCTATATAGCCTAATCTACAAATAAATAAAAAAATTAAAAGATTTTTGCATAATGATTACTCTGCACCAAACTGAGGTTTTATTTTATAATGTATGAAACATGCATGCAAATTAATGCAATATCATATGTAAACAACAACATTGTTACATGCTATAGTAGCCTATACTTTACTAAAAGTTAACATATGAGCCTTAAGGTTCATTGTCATTGTTTCATCACACGCAGTGCGCGCACATGAACCATGAGTGAGACGGAGAAAATAAGTCATAAGACATAATCGTTAAACTAATGACTTCTATTAAAAATGTTGACGGAAGTTTTGTGATATAATAATAACAGCGGGCGTTAATTAAATGCATATTTTCTATGGATTGATGGATTTGAGGTAGCCTGATATTTTTATATGATGGAAGAAAAAAAACATGATTGGAAAAAACAGGCTATATCTAGGCTTATTTATTTTATTCTTTTTATTAAGTGTATTCGTTATTTCTATGCTGTTGGAAACAATGCAGGTGTGTGAAGAAGATGCTCTGTTGTAAAATAAATCAGTATTTTAAAATGCAATATTTAATGTGTCAGACACAAAATAGACACATACATTTTCTTAATTAAATAATCATTTAATATTAATCTGACCAGTTAACAGTTAATATTCGATTAACAAGCGAAAGCTGTCGGTTGGCAAAATTAATCGAAATGAGCATCCCTACTCCCTATTATTATGATATTAATAGCTTATTAGCACTTATCCAGGTTGATCATATTATATCCCCTAATCCTAGCCAACTACTAGATTCCTAACTATTAATAAGCAGCTAATTATTACTTTATTGAGCCAGAAGTCTTGGTTTATTAATAGTGTAAATTGTACAGTAAAATAAAATGTGACCAAAATATTCATTCTATAACATCTCTAGTAGCTATTTACTGCCATTTTATGGGCAAGTTTGTTTTTTAACCCTTGTGTGCTGTTTGGGATCCACTCTAAGGTGATTTTGAGTCTTAATTTGGCCACAACTTTCTCTGTTTCAAATGATGATTTTTGGAGACAGATTGTATTTTGACACATATTTTGGGAAAATATTTCGAAAAAAAAAAAAATTAAAAAAAATTTAACAATACATGCTGGGCAAACTGACTACCCTTTTGTTATGTTTGTTTCTGTTTTTACCCCCACTGACATCCATTATAAGGACATTTGTTGATTACTTGCAGTGTCAAAAAAACGAATAGTTTCTGGCTTTGGAGTTCTTTGGCGTATAGTGTGTGTGTGTGTGTGTGTGTGTGTGTGTGTCTTAGTTACGGTAGCCTAGGACATGTTCATGATCGTGTTCAAGTTCAATTTGCCAAATACTGCTCTGTGTCTGGAATAATAGGCAGCCTACATGTTTGGAAAACCCGATGTCATGTCTATCTTTAAATTGCATTTACTCCTTTAGTATTTATTTATTTACTTCTTTGTGCAGAGGTGATCTGAGTGTTTTATTATTGTCCTGTAAAAGATATTCAGCAATTCTATTTATCTGCACATCTGTACTGTGAAACATAATGGGGTCTTTGTGACTATTTGGATGCCGTGTTGCAGGGGCGTTGTTAGACATAAAGCTCTACTGGGGCACCTCCCCCTCAAAAAGAAATTATATATATATATATATATATATATATATATATATATATATATATATATATATATATATATATATATATATATATATATATATATATATATAAATATATTTTTTAAATATTAATAATAAATAAAAGTATTATTGTTATTATACAATTATTAATCAAAATAATCTTAAATGTAAGTGGGAAGCAATGTTAAACGCACCATAATCGGCTGTTTTACTCTATAGAACTCCATATAAAAGCCAGAAATATTTTTTGCACAGGTCTAAAGGGTTAATGCTGCCAACTGATGAACAACAGTAAAAATGACACAATTCATCCCTTCCAGGGAAAACCACCAACAATCAAGAATGCATGAATATATGGTGTCAAGGCTTTGCAATCAAAAAAATTTGGTTATAATGGAGGTGAATGAGGCTTAAAACAGCTAATAACATAACAAAAGGGCAGTTAATTTGAACAATACACAAGGGTTAATGGGGTCCAAAAAATAAAGAAAAGTATAAATCCATGAAACAACTTCAGGATGAATAAATGATGACAACAAAACTCTTCAATTAGTTGTCTTTAAGCGTGCACGTATATCATTAATGCATGAGTGTGCATCTATTTATATTTCTGTGTCACCTGTCTCTCAGTGAACTTGGCCCAAGGTATGGGAACTGGCTGTCCTTCAAACGACCCTTGATCAGCTGATCCAGTGTGTCGTGAAGAAGCGGCTGATGCTGTGTGTACACATTCTCAACTCCCTATTCAAACACACACACACACACACACACACACACACACACACACACGTTTCAGAGAATTCATGTTAGCATATATAGCATGCAAACTAGACATATAATGTGGTATGGTAAATAACACATTGGTAAACATGTGAGCTACCTTAAGTCCTTTGAAAAACTGCTTGGTAATGGAAACCGCATCTGTGGGAGTGATGAGGTCACTTCCTCTGATTCGTTTTCCACCATATTCCACCACAGCGTGTACCATCTGCAGTACAGAAGGAGGCAAAATTTTATTTTATTTTATTTTTAAACAATTTTGCACAAAAAAGCAGTATAGTGCAGTATAGAGTACTTCATACCTAATTTATTCCAGAATTTCAGTAACGTTCAATTAGTTTTCTTAAAACTGAAATGATAAACAACAA
Source organism: Danio aesculapii (assembly GCF_903798145.1). Classification (NCBI taxonomy): domain Eukaryota; kingdom Metazoa; phylum Chordata; class Actinopteri; order Cypriniformes; family Danionidae; genus Danio; species Danio aesculapii. Next base: position 44,651,447 of record NC_079453.1, read on the forward strand.
ATGTCTATAATTATAATCTATAATTATGTCTACAAATGTCTATAATTATAATTTAGTATAGTATTATAATATAGTAAACTGAATTATTTATGTAAAAGAATGCAAAACACATAAATGTGATAGGCTATATTTGATTCTATCACTAATTGTTGTTTAAATTATTATTAAACTTTTTAAACCAATAACAGAGCTGACATTTTCCACCTTTTCTGCTTTAGCTTGAGATGCTAACCTCAAATCACCAGTGAGTAAAGTAACAAATTACAAATACTCAGATTACTGTAATTGAGTAGTTTTATTTAGTAAATAGTAATTTAATTGGTAGTTTTAAAAATGTGTACTTTTACTCCCCCTAGAGTACATTTTTAGTGCTGTATCTTTACTTTTACTCCTCTACTTTCCTTCAACCTGCAGTCACTACTTTATTTTTTCCTGTCTATGGGGATTAGAAAAATTAATCCAGTGATTCCTGTCCAATCAGATCACACATAGAAGGTAAATCACCACATAATGAATGATCTCAAGACATGGGCGATTTATAATTGGAGCAAACTGTTTGAAAGCATTAAAAATGTCCAAGAAGATGTTCAAAATCTTTACACGCATTGACCCAGAGACTGTTTAGATGCATGTCACTGATGAGAAGATGACGGATATTTATTGTATGAAGACCGAAATAGCCTTAAACACCCAGCAGGCACAAGACATCAACATGACGTCAGATTGGCGTTGCATTTTGTTTGGAAATGAAAAATGGGTTTACATCAAAACCCAACGTCAGGCCAAAGTCAACATTCAACGTCCAACCTAAAATCAACCAAATATCGACGTCTACTGATGTTACAGCTTGGCGTTGTGTGGATGTTACCACTATGACCTTTATTAGATGTTGGATTTTGGTTGCCATACATGACAAAATGATAACAGTATTTGACGTCAATATGATGTTGGTTTAAGATGTTGGCTCGACGTTGTATTTTGGTTGCTTTCTAACATCCTAAAAATCAACCAAATATCAACATCATTTGACATCGTTTTTTGACATCAAAATACTGTTGTCCTTAGACGCTGGGTAGACAATGGCTGTTTCTCAATATGCGTTCTTCAGCGGTCTTGCGTCCTCGTGTAACGTCATCATCAGCTGCCAAAGTTCAGTTCCAATACTCAAGACCGCAAGAATGGAGGATGCGGGAAACGTCACGGATGTATTCTTGTTATCGAAGATGCACCGATGCAGACTTGAGCACCGATCTCGATCTAGAAGTCCCAGAAGTCCTTGTGACTGGAGGTAGAAAGCGCAGCATTTTATTTCGATTTATTATTTAAGTTCAGAGATTTCATTTATTTACCTTAGGAGTTTCCCTAAATGAAACGGTAAAAGTAAAAATTACCATGGACATCTTAATAAAGGAATAAACACATTAAGCTAAAATGTTTGCTAAAATTCGTATTAAAATCTGTTTTATTTATGTTGTGCGACGTATATTTATTATGTTTTATGAATGGTGTATATTTTGAAAGGGGAAAACAATAAATCGTTGTATGAATGCTGCAATGTTTAAATAATTTTCCATTAAAAACGGTTGAACATCACGTGACCATCAGGAAGATTGCAGCATCTCATTTCTCAAAGGACGCGTTCTCTGTTCTCGTGGTCTCCCGAGTTGGTTCTTCCGAGGACACCTGGCAAGACCGGTCTCCACAAGAACGCAAGTCCATTCTATGCGTTCTTGGAATTGAGAAAGAGCAATTGAATTTTGCTCACCTGACAGCACAACCTAAATCTAACCTAATATTAACATCTTTTTACTAAATGCACTGCAGAATGTTACGTTTACACAAATCCACAAATTAGAAGTAAATGCTTTTAACAGAGTAATACTCACTACTCCTGAGTACTTTTTAAAAGGTCTACTTTTTACTCATTCAATCATTCATTTTCTTTTCAGCGTAGTCCCTTTAATAATCCAGGGTGGCCACAGCGGAATGAACCACCAACTTATCCAGCACATGTTTTACGCAGCGAATGTCCTTCCAGGCACAACCCATCTCTGGGAAACAGCCATACACACTCATACAACTATGGACAATTTAGCCTACCCAATTCAACTGTACTTTGGACTGTGGGGGAAACCAGAGCACCTGGAGGAAACCCACGCGAACGCAGGGAAAACATGCAAACTCCACACAGAATTGACAAAATTGACCCAGCCAAGGCTCGAACCACTGATCTTCTTGCTGTGAGGCGACAGCACTACCTACTGCGCCACTGCATCACCCCTTTTTACACATACTTTAAGCAATAATTACAACAGATACTTTTACTCTACTTGGACCACATTTTGTACTACAGGCAAGTAATTATACTTTTACCGGAGTATGATTTTTCAGTACTCTTTCCATCACTGCAAATCACGTGGAAGAATTGAACAGAATTTAATGTATTTTTACCATTTTAAAACGTAAATGAGAAATGTGAAATATCACAGTAACAGAGTTGACATATAGTTAATCTACGCTTGGCGTATACTAAACAGTTTGTTCAAATTATTGAGAGAAAAATAATGACGCACCTTAATGCCTTCCAGAGGGTCTCGCCAGAGCAAGTGACATCGTTTAGAGCAAGTTACATGCTTTTTCTATCTGTGCTTTACAGATTATTCTACTTTTTTTATAACTGATATGTTATAAAACAAAAAAAACATGTATTTTTTATTACGAAAATTTCAAAATAATAAAAAAAACTGATGTTTCGCATTAATATTTAGTAAACATGGTGGAGTAAACACATAAAATGTGGGATTTAGAGTTAGTTATTTATGATAATTGAAGCTGAATGCATGATTCAAGTTGCAAAAAGAGATAAAAATATTAACTTAAAACTTCCACTATACATATTTTTAAGACACAATACCCTTAAATACAAATGCAAGCATTAATTTCAGAGACAAGTTGACATAATTTGTAAAAAAATGGAAAAGTTTCATTAAAGTTTTGCTTTTGAATAGAAAGTTAATCTAAGAGATGTAAAATGTACCCACAATTCTAGAATCGCCCATGTGCTAGTTTCACTTTCACTTTTTGTTAAATTAGGATTAATGCTGATAATAAATGTTGATAAGTGCATGAGAACTAGAGCTGGGCAAAAATGAATCACTTCCAAAATAAAAGTTTGTTTTAACATCATATATGTGTGTGTGTACTGTGTATATTTATTGTGTATATAAAACTACACACATGCATGCAGATATTTGACAAAATGCTTATTGATATTTAGATATAAAATATAAGTGTACATGATCCAAATTACATATAAATTTAAATATATATGTAACAAAACAGTTTTGTATAGTTTTGTTTCTATGTATGTGTGTATACATATACATAATGCATATCTATAATACACGCATATATTATGTACAACTTTTATTTTGGATACAATTCATCAAGAGTAATCTTTTCCCAGCACTATAATATACATAAATACAACTTATCTGTTTTTGCCAAAAATATAACTCTGACACTGTTCCTGACCTTGCGGTGTCTCTCAGACACTCCCTTGCGGCTGAGCTCCTCCATAAGGCTGGGTAAAATACTGCTGCTGTGTTTCTCATAGCGAAGCGCATACAGCATCACCAGCCGCACAGCATCAATTTCAGAAAGACGAGGGCTTTGCAAAAGACGCCTGAGCATCTGCAGAAAAAAAAAGTAAGTAAATCTTCAATAAAGGTGCCACATTTCATCTTAACATGCTGTAGAAAATCACAAGGGACTTTGTGGCCTGTTAAAATGCATGAAGTCAAAAAGATTTCTCATGCTCACTAAGGCTGCACTAAAAACAATGACATTTTGACATATTACCACTGAAAATAATATGAATCTTTCACTGTTTAAAGTTAAAAATGTGTTACAAATTTTTCTGAATCATTGCTACAGTCTTGTGTAATACATTATAAAACATTATAGTATACTATTATACATCATATTACTATGACTATGCTATATAAAGTATTTGTTTATATATACACAAATATACACAATACACATGTATGCATTATGTAAATACGAACTTCACCTGACTGCTAGTATGATTATATTATACTTTTTCAATGTTACTTGTAACACACATTTTTCAGGATTCTTTGATGAATTCAGACTTTAAAACACACAATTTTCAAATGTTACATATGTCCCTTTTTAAAAAAAAGTATGATTTCTTGCTGAATAGAAATGTTGAGGGCATTTATTTTAACAGTTCACACTAAATAAAGCTGAAAGTCGTTTACATTAAGATGAGCATCCAGTATCAAGAATGCGAATACAGTCAAATTGCAGTTTGCATGCTCACCTGTTGTGCATTGGAGTGGTCATTCTGACAGGCCAGCTCCTGCTCCACCTCCGACACCTCCATCAGCTGCCGTTCGCTGACCAGACGAGACAGCTCACCGACCACGGTCACATGCTTCGAGACGGTGCCTGACATCTTCTTAAACTGGGGGTAGTTTTCTACAAAAGCCTACAAAGGGGTCAGAAAGCGGTCAGAAATTTTTCTAACACAATAATAGTTTTGCAACAAGGGTTGACATGATTTACTCCTCCTTTAAAGGGACAGTTCACTTAAAACTGAACTTTCTGGTTTGGAAATCCTACTAATCCTTTTTAGGCTGAAAATCCTTTTGAAGATATTTCGAAGAATGTTAGAAGCTGGTAAGCGTTGACATCTGTATGCAACACAAATACTATATGGAAGTCAATGGTTACCGGTTTCTTACATTCTTCAAAATTTCTTAATTTGTGTTAAACTAAAGAAAGAAACTATTAAAGGGTTGGAACCACCTGAGGCTGAGTAAATAGTAAGTAAATATTCATTTTAGGGTGAACTGTCCCTTTAAGATGTGCTACAGTGAACAGTATTGACATCTGTATGTAAAACAATTATATATGAAAGTCAATGGTTACCGTTTTCTAACATTCTTTAAAGTATCTTCATTTGTGTCCAACATGAGAAAGAAATTATTAAAGGTTTGGAATCACTTGATTCTGAGTAAATAGTGAGTTAATTTTTATTGTAGGGTGAACTTGATGCTGAGTAAATAGTGAGTACATTTTCATTTTAGGGTGAACTGTCCCTTTAAGATGTGCTACAGTGAACAGCACTGACATCTGTATATAAAACAAATATTATATGGAAGGCAATGGTTACCGGTTTCTAACATTATTCAAAATATCTTCATTTGTGTTAAAACTATTAGTTAGAAACTTTTAAAGGTTTGGAACTACTTGATGATGAGCAAATAGTGAGTAAAAGTCGAATAGTTCGGACTGCTGAGCGAATCACTGGTACAACCCTCCCTACTCCCCAAGAACTGTACTTATCCAGAGCGAGCAAAAGGACTGCCAAAATCACTCTGGACCCCTCACACCCAGCACACTGCCTCTTTGAAATGTTACTGTACCTTCTGGTCGACGCTACAGAGCACTGTGCACCAGAACAGCCCGACACAGAAACAGTTTCTTCCCTCAGGCAATCCATCTCATGAACACTTGATGATAATAATTGTGGAACCAACATCACTACTTGCCATACACTTTTATACACATATACACTTATTTAACACACTTTACATGCCAATTTGCACATAACAGCTGCACATATAACGTTGTATATAGTAATATAGCTGTACATACACTTGTCTATTTATATATTTGCATTCACTACTTACTCCTCGTATGTGCGAACATACCTGGCAATAAAGCTCTTTCTGATTCTGATTGTAAATTGTCATTTTAGGGTGAACTGTCCCTTTAAGATGTGCTACAGTGAACAGTGTTAATTTAAGTTCAGAAGTGCTCCACTAACCTTCATGTCAGATATAGACTCTAACTTCTGTTGGTCCTTGGGCTTTTTCTTCTGGAAATCCTCCATTAGGTTCTTGATATTTGTTCCAATCTCACCAAAATTCAGGTACAAGTTCTTATAGAGAGAAAACAACATATAAATAAATGCAAATTAACTAAAGAAGGAATATAAAATTTGTATTTAGTTAGTTTTCTAAAACAAATTATATTCTCAGCATAATAATCAAAGGGAGAAAAATAATTGAAATAATAAATAATTACTGGAGGTAATGATTTAGAAATCATTAAGTATTTGATTTCAGTTTTTTTATTCATTTAAATGTGGCCAAAACTCTCAGAGGACCCCGGTTTCAGCTAAACATCTTTAAGATCACTTGATTACTAGTTAAATAAACAAATGTATAACATGATGAACTCCTTACATGCACTAAACAATGAAATTTCAGTCACCAATATTTATTATTGCTCATTTTATGTAATAATAACTCTTAATCTTTTAAAACCCTAAAACGTTTTTATTTCCATAAAAATCACAAGCCCAAAAAACTCGAAAAGTAAGACAAGTTTATTTATATAGCACATCTCATTCACAATGGTAATTCAGTGTAATGCTTTACATAAACACAAATAAAAGAAACAAGTATAAGAAATAAACACAACAAAGAATAAAAAAGATTAAAAACAGATTAAAATCTGTTAAACATGTTTTAAAGGAATGAAATAAAAAAATCATAAGACAATGCTAAATGAATTTAATGTATTTTTCGAGTGCCTTGTACTTATAATCTTTTAGTTTATCTTTGTGAATCCCTTATCCAAAGAGCACCGACACATTAACTACCCCTGAAGCACTTTTTATTAGATTTTTAGATTTATATTCTGTATTTCCATGTTCATAGACTTCACTGTGTATTTATTTTTAAAAATAATATCAAATAATTTCATAATGTCATACAATCTACTGATGTGCTAAAACCGTGAAATCAGATACTCACATTTGCATAAAACTCATCATTTTCAGCAGACAAGACCACCTCTCGCAAGTCCTTACTGATTCCAGGCACTCTGGACAGGTCTATGCGATTGTTATTGAGGCCCAGCAGCTCATGAACCATGGCCTGATACGTCCACTAGAGGAAGCAAACACATGCACATCAAGCATCTGCTGCAGAATCCAAACACTTCATCATTATGTAGCATTTAATGTGCTGCAGTAAGACAGATTTCAGCAAAAGCGAACAGCACACGCTGACTCCAGTAAACCTCAGAGTGGAGAAAAATAATAAAAAGCATTCCTTTTACTGTCTAGCACTATATAACAACACTGAAAATGCCTTCAAAGCATTTCTTCTATATAATCCACAATGAAAACATGGGCTCTACCTCCCTCTGGTGGTCAATCTAAGATTTTGAATGAAGATCTGCGGCTGTATTCACGAAACATCTTAAGGTTAAAAATAGCTAACTTGAAAATTATTATTACAGAAGATATTAAAAGCAATAAAAATGTCCTAAAAAGAAGATTCCAAAATTTTTGCTTAAAATAGTACCACAACGGGGCAACACCGTGGCTCAGTAGTTAGCACTGTTGCCTCACAGCAAGAAGGTCACTGGTTCGAGTCTCGGCTAAGTCAGTTGGCATTTCTGTGTGGAGTTTGCATGTTCTCCCCGTGTTGGCGTGGGTTTCCTCCAGGTGCTCCGGTTTCTCCCACAGTCCAAACACATGCACTATAGGTGAAATGAATAAACTAATGTGGCCGTAGTGTATTAGTGTGTGTGTGAATGAGTGTGTATGGATGGATGTTTCCCAGCTGAAAGGGCATCCGCTGTGTAAAACATATACTGGATAAGTTGGCGATTCATTCTGCTGTGGTGACCCCTGATGAATAAAGGGACTAAGCCAAAGGAAAATGAATGAATGAGTACCACAATAAGTTTTTAACAAATTATCGGCTAATCATAAATGTAATCCCATAAAGTCAGAAATATGTTTTCAAAAATATTTTTACATTAATTTCCCAAAAATTTATTTCCAAAAATATTTCCTGCATAAATATATGCAAATATATGTCCTTTAAATATACATTTGTCCACCTTTATATATTTAAAAAACAAATATCATTTAAAAGCATTTGAAAATATATTTACTTGATTATTTTCTAAAAATGCAAACATTTTTTAAACACTGGAAGAAACTAATAAATGTCCAAAATATAAAAAATTAACAATGCAATTCTTCATTTAGCCTACATTGTAAATTTGAATGTGGCAAAATGTTTATTTTGAAAACTTTATTTAAATATGGCTAAATAATAACATGCTCTAATGAGTTTCCATGAATAAATCTGACAGAGACTCAAACACAGAGCGCGTAGTTTGTAATCATGGTGATATCATCATCATCGCAATGAGGTCAACCCTGCACTCACTCTTAGCCTAAAGGGATAGTTCGCCCAAAACTGAAAATTCTGTCACCATCTCCTCACCCTTCACTTGTTAAAAACCTGTTTGAGTTTCTTTTGTTGTTGGTGTTGTTGAACACAAAAGAAGTTATTTTGGAAAATGCAGAACAGTAACCATTGACTTGCATAGTATTTGTTTTTGCTGCTATGGAAGTGAATGGTTACCAATTTCCAGCTCTCTTCAAAATATCTTCTTTTAGGATCAGCAGAAAAACGAAACTCATAAAGATTTGGAAACTTTGGACACTTGAGTGAGTAAATATTGATTTTTGAGAGAGAGAGAGAGAGAGAGAGAATCTTGAGTTTATTGTCATTTTAGCTACTTTGGCTATGTCATAGCAACAACAAAAAAAAACAGATCTGAAATATTGTTGAAATACTGTTGAAATATTCTAACAATTAAAAGTCACCAACAGCAATAAAAAATATAGATAAAAAACATAAATACTACTAATAATAATGATGATGATAATATATAAGATAAAAATCTAAAACAGTTTAAGGTTTACTTTTGATAAAAATTGTACAATTTTAGAAAGCTTCACATTTAAAAATATTTAATTTAAAGTCTGTCCAGAAAAAAAAATTGTCTGATAACATTAAAAATAGTGCATCCACAATAATATGTTTAACAGTTTGGTTTCTTTTGCAATATTGACATTTTGGTGGTTCTTCTCCTTTAAGTAAATGTTCATGTGCGAGTCTTGTGTGACCAATGCAGCATCTTCTATAAACTCATCTCCTCACGTCTTGAGGTGAAAAAATATTTAGATTTTCTTCCTACTTCTGGCTGGATTTCAAAGTTTATTTTCTGAGCTATTGATGTTTGAGTGAACTATCCCTATACGAATTCTCTCTATTCTTCAGTAAAAAAATTGTTTCTGCATCTTTGCAAATAGGCGAAGAGAATTTTATTTGCTACAAACTTCTATAGGTATTTAGGATAACTCTCAGTGGCAAGATAAAATTGTGTAATTTTGTGTGGGATCTGGTTCTTTATTCAATTCACCTTTATTTTCATAGCGATTTTACAATTAGATAATCTAGATAGTGTCAAAGCAGCTTAAGATAGAAGTTCTAGTAAATTGAAACTGTGTCAGTCCAGTTTTCAGAGTTGAAGTTCAGTTTAGTTCAGTTCAGTGTAGTTTAATTTTCACTGCTGAGTCCAAACACTGAAAAACAAATCTATTGATGCTTTAATTTAGATTCAGGTGTGTGTAACATTAGAAACACGTCTTCTTGCCTGATTGAGAAGAGGAGTGATAGCATCATCGCTTCTGTCCAAAATCAGCAGAAGAGGAGGCACTTCTGTTTTCCTGAAGTCAAACAGTTCATACTCCTTAGTAATGATTTGCTGTGAGGAAACACAAACAGATCATACGTTGATAAATGAGAAGAAGAAAGTCTGAGTCAAATAAATGTATAGAGTATGTATACTTTGACGCTCTCTGCCAGTCTTTTGGACATGTCAGACGAGAGCTGGTAGCGAATCATGGGGCATTTCTTCAGGGACAACAGAACTGATGTCAAACCCTGAGTGACACGAGGAAGAACACTGGGCTCCCAACTGCGACCCTACGAACATCCAGAGACATTCAAAGTCAGATAAAAAATCAGGAGTTATGAGACGAAGGTATGAAAAACAAATTGTTTAAAGTACAACTTAAATAAAACTAACCATATTGATTTTGTTAGCTCACATTGCTAGTTTTGTGGTGAACAACTCATCTGTGCATGACATGAAGTAAAATCGTTTGCCCTTGTAATCTAAAATTGAAATCCGATAATAAAATTGCCTTTTTGTTTTTAAATCTCAGGTTAGGTCTGTCTGAGGAATTGGGCGTGGCTAACATACTTAACCACGCCCCTCCAGCTGTCAGTTTTGACATCGCTATGGCAACAAACAGAAATAGTGAGCAGTCTGTTAGGTTGTAATAACTGCCAAAACTGAATGAAATGCCTACTTTACTACATCTAATCAGCTTGCAGTAAAAAAAAAACCCAAGCCACACCCACTGTTTCCTCATTTAATATTCCATTTCTCTAGTAACTGTGTCAATATGGGAAAAAAATGATGCAGCTTCTGCTTCAGGCAGACTTTAATATGGCCAATAGGTGGCAGTCCCTATTGTAAAGTCCCTGTCTTGTGATTCAGTGAATCATTAGTTCAAATGATTTATTCAAAACAACTGATTTGCTTATTAACCCTTTATATGAAACACCCTGGAGTGTTACAAGGAGTTCCTCCAAGACTTTTATTCGTTAAAAAAATTGTATATTATAATTAATCCCAATAAAGTTATCATATATGGTTCTTTGATTGATAAATGGTTAACAAAGGATGGCTGCTTCTGTAGACTAGAGTACATGGTTATTTAAAATATATGTATTATTAGTTTGTACCCACTAAAATCATGCATTCTACGAATCAATTCTGTGTGTAATTTTTATTTTTTAGGATTAATTTAGAAATCATGAAATGCATGACAAAACATTCAAAGCAGCAAAATAAAAGCACAATGTTCCCTTCAAAATTAAAAGCCTGCATTTTCTCCTACCCTGGAAACTCCTTGAAGGTTTAGAGAGAAAAGATGAGGGTTCACTGCAATGAAATCTCCATAGAATTCCTAGAGTAACACAAGTCAAATTATTTGATGAGAAACAAGATATGTAACGCCTGAAAATAATATTTAAATGCTTTTTAATTACCTGCACTTCCGCAACAACTTCCTGTTCATCTGCCTCAGCCAAAGCCTTTACTTCACTCTTACTGATCACGTTACTGAAATCTGCAGAGAATAAATCCCAAAGCCAGTGATATGTGCATCTTTCTAGCTACGCTTATTAGCAGATATTCCACGAATACAGCGGAAGAGAAAATTATTAGTGACAATGTAATTCTTTTATTCCCTCCGGAAGAAAGTCTTATGTTTTATGTAGTTTAGTTGTCTGGAATAAAAAATTATTGTTTACAAATATGGAAAAATTACTAAGATTATTATTATTATTTATAGTACATTTTTTATATATTATAATAAGAAATGTATCATTTGATTGGCCACAGAACAAAACACTTTATCTTACAAAATAACTAGTAAAATATGAAGTTCTGTCAAGACAAAAGAAATACATTATTACAAATTAATTATTAAACCTATTATATTTCAAAATGTATTGAAAAAAAAATACATTACTTTGGGAAATTTTTTTAAAATAATAAAAAATTCATAGGATGGCTAATAATTTTGTCTGTATATTACTGGCACTCACAGATGAAATAGACGCTGTATTTGGGCCGCCGAAGCTCTTGAATCAGGTGCTCTACGTTCTCCTGAAATCAAAGAGGGACAGTATGAAATAATCCAGAAATGCAGTCTAAGTCAACAACCATGGTAAAACTAGAAGCAAGCCTACCTTGGTTGGTCGGAGAAAGCATATCGCCTTAAGATGCTTCATGTTGTCTCGGTTTTGTGAGTCAATGCGCTCAAAAAGGTAAACTTCCTTCTGCAGGATCTCAGACTGTGTGTAGACCACGCTCACTATACTGGTCTACAAGAAAACAAATAAGCAGTGCTGTGTGTTACTGGTGTCTACAGAAACTTGCTTCCAGCACAATGTTTTTAAAAAAAGAGAAGAAAATGCAACTTTTTGTCACAATTTACATGCCAATACATGCCAACACTTTACATGCCAATTTGCACATAACAGCTGCACGTATAACGTTGTATATAGTAATATACCTGTACATACACTTGTCTATTTGTATATTTGCATTCACTACTTACTTCAATTTTATTTTTTTCTTTAATTATTTTTTCGGGGTTTTCACCTTTAATGTACAGGACAGTATAGAGTATTGACAGGAAAGTGTGGGGAGCAGAGAGAGGGGAAGGATCGGCATAGGACCACATGGCGGGAATCGAACTCGGGTCGCCATGAGCACCAGAGTGCATGTGTCAACGCACTAACCACTACACCACTGGCGCCGACTTACTTCTATTTTTTTAAATATATTTCTTATCTGTTTCCTGTCCTGTCTCTGTAATCCTGTTGCACTGTAGAAGCTCTGTCACAAAAACAAATTCCTCGAATGAGTGAACATACCTGGCAATAAAGCTCTTTCTGATTCTGATTCAATTTTGAATTTTATTCACAAAATTCAACGTTTTGCAAATGCCAATTTATTACCAAAATACGTGATTTGCAAGATGTTTTATGAGAAATAAAAAGTCTCTGAGTTGATGTAAACTCAAACTCCTTCCTTTTTTTCAGAATTGTGAGCTTGTCTCACAAACTTATAAACTCAATTTAAGTGTAGTTCATCTCTTGATTCTGAAAAATGTTAAGAGTAGCAAAATAATAAAACTGCAAGGAATGATTGCGAGATGCAAAAATGTTTGTTGTGATATCTCACAATTCTAACTGTTTCTTAGAATTGTGAGAGATCTTAGACTTTTTCTTTTTACATTTCTTATTTGAGAGATGTAAACAAAAAGAAATTGAGAGGTTAATTCAATAGTATTCATTTCCTCAGAACTTTTACTATGAGAATTATTTATAATTTTGAGTTTACATATCATAACAATACGTCATCATAATCAATCTGTATTGACCTTTTTTTAAAATTTTGCCATTGTATTTTATTGGACGCGAATTTCCGAATGTGTGAATTATGGCTGCACGATATTGGAAAAATGTAACATTGCGATATTTTTCATTTTGCGATATATATTGCAATATGAATAAAATTTCACAAGATGACTCAATATCTCTATTCAAAAAGAATTTATAATATTAGATCGATTGGAATAATTCTGCAGTGGGAGTGCATCGCCATAAAATCCAATAAACAATCTATCAACTTTTTGGGGTCCCCCCGACAAGGCATGGGACGATAACCGTTTTCAATGTATACCGCGGTTTGGAGAAGTCAATGTTTTAAAACCGCCAAAATTCTGTAATATTGTTCCTAAGCTTTTTATTCACCTTTTTTTTGTTTGTTTTTTAGGACAACTGTATCTCTAGCAGAAAAAATATGTAAAGAAATCTGTGCTTTTGAAACAAATGAAGACAGCAAAAGTCAATAATTCATTTGAATTATGTAGCCTGACATGTTTACTGCTCCAAAATATCATAAATCTTTTAAAAAAATAGAATATATGGTCTTGAAAAGGGAAAAATGTTTTTGTTTTTTACCCAGACATTTACAAAGAATATATTTTACAGCATTGAGGACAATACCGTGATTTTTTTAATGCAAGGTTATCATACTGTCAGAATCTTATACCGGTCCATGCCTACCCCTGACACATTTTTGTTGTAGTCTGTGCTATTTGCAGTGCATTACTGTATTTGCATGTGTTGTGAGTATTTTCATGCACATGATCTTTAGTCAGAGATTGATGAATTAATGTTTACTATTTGCATCTCCTCTTCCAGTACTGCGCTGCAGCTGGAAGGGCATCCGCTGTGTAAAACATATGCAGGATAATTTGGCAGTTCATTCTGCTGTGGCAAACCCCTAATAAATACAGGGACTAAGCCGAAGGAAAATGAATGAATGAATATTTGCATCTCCATAAAATCTAATAAACAATCTATGAACCTTTTGGGGTCCCCCGACATGTTTTCGTTGTAGTCTGTGCTATTTGCAGTGCATTTCTGTATTTGCATGTGTTGTAAGAATTTTCATGCATAATAGGCTTGGGCAGTAATACGGTATTATGGTATACCGCGGAATCTAAAAATAGCAACGGTGTCAGTTTCAATACCGTTAGAAAATACAGAGAGAGAGACAGAGAGAGAGAGAGAGAGAGAGAGAGAGAGAGTGCTGTGCGTCTCTCTCTCTCTTTGTCTGTGTGTGTGTGTGTGAATGAGAGAGAGTGTCCTGCGCAAATCTCTAATACGAGCAAGACAAACAAGACCGCGAATCTAGGGTCGCATATACGGTATTCAGTTTCTGAATGGTTTAGGCACAGGCCAACAGTTTGGTGACGCTGTCTGAGCCTTACGTCATAACTTTTTATTATGCACGGTAATACCGGATACCGGGGTAAAATAGGGAGGTTTGACGGTATCAAAATTTGGATACCGCCCAAGCCTAATGCATAACAATCTATAAATTGTGGCTGTAAACTGCTGTATATTATTCAGACACTGTCGCTTTATCATATTTACAAGCTTTTTGCATTATATACTGTTTTTCATTATACTGTACTTTTTGCATTATATACTGTTTTGCATCTTCACCATGTGCCCTTAAGTTTTATTGTATTGATTACATTTCTTTACTTATATTTTTAAGATTACATTACATGTGTAATTGTATTCATTGTAATTTCTTTTTTAAATTCTACTTGTGGTATTGATATTATGTTAGGCACCTAGGGTCTGAGAGTAACGCAGTTTCGATTCTCTGTATGTTTTGAACATGTGGTTGAATTGACAATAAAGCTGACTTTGATAAATATAATCAAGAAAAATATACAACTGAAATAAAGTGTTTTATCGTTTTCCGAGTCTAACAGTATTCAAGTACAGTAACTGAATGATAAGAAATAATTCAATAAAATTAATCATAGTCAAGGACACAAATGGTACAAATTCTTATAACGCAATCATACAATCACAGGCATCATAAACACATGCAAATGATAAATTATAATACAAAGTCAACATTGCATATATCCTGCGAAGTAAATATTGCGAATAATCACATTGCGATATCGATGCTGAAACGATATATTGTGCAGTGTGAATATAAAACTTTACCTTAATGTAACGTTAGACTGCTGACAGCCATTTACTTCAGAGTTAAAGTTCAGTTGTGTTTGACACATGACAGGTAACGTTAACAGGTCAGCAAACGCCATTTATACTAAACACAGTACTGGTTTATCAGTTGTCATACATATCTGCGCTTTTATTATTGATATTTAAAGCCTTTTAAACACAGCTGTATTTTCTGAATTGACTCACCGTCTCCTTGTCCATCAGCAGCACCTTCATGCCAGGTCCGCTGCTCTCTATCATCTTGGAAATGTACTGTTTGACAGCAAGAGTCACGTTCATTTTGGCGTTTTATATATATATATATATATATAACGTTATTCTACGTGTTACTGAGAATTAGTCGATTTATCAGATCGTTTCAAGGTTGTTTAACGAGCGAATAATGCTCTTTTCATCAGTAAACTCACGTATACAATTTACTGTTGACAATGGGAGAAGAGCCACTAGTACTTCCGGTGTACGCGAGGCTTCGGTTCAGTCTGATTCTGGTCTAGGATCAGCTGGAATTGAAACGGTTTGGGAGTTTTGCGTGGTCTTGTTAAGTAGTAACTGATCTGGTAACAGTAAATGACAAATATCCCACAATTCAAGGCTGCTACGTAAAACGGAGTAAATGAGGCGCCATGTTGGTGAGGGAGAAATAAGGTTTCAGACAAACTATTGGCCTCTATTATATATATTTTTTACATAAAAAACACATGATTCAAATTAAATGGCAGACATAGTGAAAAACATTCCACTTATTATTTTAAAATTTTGCAATAAAAATAAATTAGAAAAAAATGATATGATTTAATTTCGGTTAGGTCATGCATATATATATTTTTTTTTATTGCAAATGTATATATATATATATATATATATATATATATATATATATATATATATATATATATATATATATACACACACTTTACTTTTGCAAAAATAAATACCCTATATGAAATATCATTATATCATTTTTTATCATTTATTTTTATTGCAAAAGCACTGTCACCTCACAGCAAGAAGGTTGCTGGTTCGAGTCGCGGCTGGGCCAGTTGGCATATCTGTGTGGAGTTTGCATGTTCTCCCTGTGTTGGCGTCCCCAACAGTCCAAACACATGCACTATAGGTGAATTGAATAAACTAAATTATCCGTAGTGTACACTGTCAGAAATAAAGGTACGAGAGCTGTCACTGGAGTGGTACCTTTTCAAAAGGTACATTTGTACTTGAAGGGTCCATATTGGTACCTCAGAAGTATATATTAGTACCTACAAATTTAAAGAGGAACACTTTTGTACTTTTTAGGTACCAATATGTACCCTTGAGGCATTAATATGATACAAATTTGTACCTTTTGAAAAGGTACCACTCAAGTGACAACTCGCGTACCTTTATTTCTAAGAGTGTATGAGTGTGAATGAGTGTGTATGGATGTTTTCCAGTGCTGGGTTACAGTTGGAAGGGCATCCGCTTTGTAAAACATATGCTGATGTTGGCGGTTCATTTCACTGTGGTGACCGCTGATGAATAAAGGGACCGAAAGAAAAATAGTGAATGAAAAAAAGATTGCAGGGCATAATTCAAATGGATAGCGTCTATTGTTTACCCATTAGTTCATGAATTTTATGAAATTAATGTACTAGCTGTATTTCATTTCTGAACTGTTTTTCTCTAATATTTCATACTTTATGTTTTCAGGTTTCTAAAATAATATACCTAATGGACTATTTATTTCTTGTAAACAAAATTATAAAATCACATTTTAAACATTTATTTTTAAATGCAGTGGAGAGAAAAAAGTTCAAAGACTATTTTTAGCAAAGTTTAGATTTTTAAAATTATTTTTCCATTCCATGAATAATCACAAATCACAAACAACACAAGTGTGACTATTTTAGCTTTTTTTTTTTCAACATTTTAGCATTTGCACCAAAATATTCAAATTCAAAACATATATAATTCAAAAATAAATTTCAAAACACAAAATCCAAAACATATTAATGTTGAAATACATTAGAGGTCTGATTTAATAAAAACTTCATGATCATCAATTCAGATATTCCAAATCAGATTCAAAAATGACAAGTGAGATGAATTTTAATATCTTACATTCATACTGTCATGTGCAAGACAGGGAATATGGGCATTAAAAATCTAGAGATACGCTCAATTCAGAGGCAAACAGCACCCTCTACATTGGATTAAAGCAATTAACAGAAAAAAACACAGGTGGTGTTATGTTGGTGTTTTTGTCAGTCCTCTTCACTATAACCCACCAGCTTTGCACTTATTTCCCACAGCCGAAGGGCAGCAAGATCGTCTTTACCTTCAGGAGCAGGTTCCTTCAGCGCACAGTCACTGTAAACACATCTCAATGTCATACAGTGCAAAGGATAGGCATGTACAGAAAAAAATTCATTTTATTATACAAGCCTGTTACTTTCATGGTGAGAATTATTTAGCCATTTTATAAAATCACAACAAATTAAATGGCACCTATTTTACACCTTTTTCAAGATTTAAGTTAAGTCTTTTGTGTTTCCAGAATGTGTCTGTAAAGTTTCAGCTTAAAACACCCATCAGATTATTTATTATAGCTCTCAGAAGTTTGTAATATTCAGCTTTGAGCATCTTGTAGCTGTTTGTGTTGCCTGTGCCTTTAATGCTAGTTCTCCCCACTCACCATTCCCATGTGCCTGTCAGAGTGTGCCTCAATCTTAGGTTGCGTCAGATAAACAGCACAGTGACAGACATGAAGGAAGCAGATCTCACGTAATGTTTGGGAGAAATACTACAGTAAGAACTGCCAATGATTATTTGATGTATTTGTTGTGGAGTTAATGAGTCGATGGGAACGATGAGTCACACACAATGTTGTTACAAAGTTCACGCACACACACAGACACACACACAAACAGCGGACACACACACAGCGTGCACGTTTAACTTTGCACTGTTTTTTGCACACAAATGTGACAGGATACACATTAATATCCACCGCTGTATGGATATCTGTTATGTTAATGTACAAAATAAACCTGATTTAACGTCCACAAACCGGGACTGAAGGGTCTTCTTTTATAATTGTACTGACATGCAGCTGTGGTGATAAAGACGGTGACATCGCTGTAATTCATTACAAACATGCTCTGTTTTAAAAACGTTTTAAACGTGTAAAACTCACTCTTGATCACATTTGATGATGATTGATGATCACAGAGCGCTAAACAGATCTTTTAATCCCGGTTGTTTAGCGCATGCCCTGTCTTGTTGATATGATTATACGCGTTACTACGGAGACATGTTAATACACGGCTGTCAATCAATTCAGTGGGTGTGGGGGAGAACCGCATTCCTACGTCACGTTGCGGTCCGCCTCAAAATGGGAGGGATTTGGATCCTATTTTAACATAAGGAAATAAAAAAAAAAAAAAGAGGCTCGTTGTCTTTATATGACTCCAATATGACTGTGGACACACTACACATACACACAGTTCTGTCCAAACAGCTTCCAAAAGTTGACTTTCATCATAGGTGCCCTTTAACTAGTTTTTATTAATTTTCATAAATGTTTTCATGTTGTGCATCGAAGGGTTCATTTTCAAAAAACATGATTTATGAAAATAAAAATCGAGTAAACATTTTTGCAAATTAACTCTTCATGTGCAGTTTACAATCAGACCAGCTACAGCGTAATTTGAAAATCATACATTTTGCCAAAATAGTTTAAAGGTGCAGATACTTTATTTTACCAAATATTATTAAACAAAACATTTATGAAAACATCACAATACTCTGTTTGTAACAACTACTATAAAACAATCTACCAACATAATTCATCAAACTGTATGTTTCTCAATGATTATTTGATGTATTTGTTGTGGAGTTAATGAGTCGATGAGAACGATGAGTCACACACAATGTCTTTACAAAGTTCACGCATGCACAGACACACACACAAAGCAGACACACAACACACAGCTTGGGCGTTTTTGCAAGGTAAATGTAACAGGATACACATTAATATCCAGTGCTGTTTGGACATCCATTATGTTAATGTACAAAATAAACCTGATTTAACGTCTACAAACCGGGACTGAAGGGCCTTCTTTTATAATTGTACTGACATGCGGCTGTGGTGATAAAGACGGTGACATCACTGTAATTCATTACAAACATGCGCTGTTTTAAAAATGTTTTAAACTTGTAAAACTCACTCTTGATCACATTTGATGATGATTGATGATCACAGAGCGCTGAACAGATCTTTTAATCCTGGTTGCTTTGCACACGTCCTTTCTTGTTGACATGATTATATGCCTTACTACGGAGACATGTTTATACGCAACTGTCAATCAATTCGGTGGGCGAGGAAACTGCATTCCTATGTCATGTTGCAGTCGGCCTCAAAATAGGAGGGATTTGGATCCTATTTTAATGTCAGGAAATTTTAAAAAACAGACTTCTTGTGTTTATATCACCCCAGTATGACTGTGGACACACTATACCCACACACAGTTCTGTCCAAACTGCGTATAAAAGATGATTTTCATCATAGGTGCCCTTTGAAAAATTTGCTATTCGGATCAAATGTAAGTATTCTGGAAAAAATAGAAGCTCTGACAGCATATGATTTGAAATTTTGAAGCAATGTTATCAGGCCTTTAAATAATAAAATAAATATTAACATTTAGCTCAAACCTATCCCTAAAAAATCTAGTTCATCTGCTGAGAACTTTCATGTGGGCTTTTGGTGTCTCTGATGTCCCAATAGTGTGTGTGTCTGTGTGTGAAGTTTCAGCTCAAAATACCACACGAATAATGTTGTATAACTATCTAACAGTGTCCCTTTTAGGCTTTCATCCTAACTGTGCATTTTGGTGACGGTCGCTTTAAATTCAAATGAGAGCTTTTCAAAAGAGGGCGGAGCTACAAATGCCTACGCATCAGATTCAAAACAGGACTAATGCTATCTCTATGAAAAACAGAAAATGTGAAAAGAAGTGGCTCAGAAAAAGGCTACGGGGACACCACTGATTATTTGTGCATCGTAAAACTCACATTTTTAATGTCTCTTATGCCGAGTTCAGACTGCATGATTTTAGACCCGATTTTGACTTGGCGAAAGGTTTTGAGAAATCGCAGACAAATGCCTGAATTCACAGGCAAATCGGTGCTCGTTCACGCGAGTAACATTTACACAGTGTGAACTATCAAAGACATGATCTGAGAAAATCGCTGATCCAACACAGACACCTGTGAGATATTTTGGCATGCTAAATATCTGGAGCTGTCGGCGATTCAAATCATGCTGTGTGAAATAAGTTTTGACTGAAAATAACATCTGCGATTACCTACAGCCAATGAGAGAGCAGCATCCACTAGTGTGGGTACCTGCAGGTCAGCGGGAGGATAGGGGAGAAGTTAAAAGCGCTTATTATCAGTTTATTTGGACCTAAAAAATGGAGGAAAAACTAGAGTAAATTTGGCAGAAGCATTCGTGTCTGTTTGACGTGTCGTCGAAGCAATACCACAACCGGGTCAAAATAGAAAAAAGTTGAAGAGAAATTGTTAATTCCCTTCAAAGGCTAGGTGAGCAAAATAAGCACATTTTCTACCCCACTAAAGGCTTCTTTCTCATTATGTAGTTAATAACACAAGATATGCTACGTGTTTTTGGTTGTGAGATGTAGTTTGGGCAAGGTTGTCGGCGATTCTTCCTATTGTAAAGTCATGCAGTGTGAAACCCACTGTCGCCAATCCATCTTGCAGTGTAAACACAGCAGCGACAAAACATTACCCAAGATAATCATGCAGTGTGAAAACATCTGTAACACAACTACTTTGAAAATCATACAGTCTGAACTCGGCCTTAGTCGCTGAGATTATTATCAGCAGATATGGCAACAAAATGGCAGACAGCTGCTTCTCACTCAGGGCTGTTTATGCTAATGAGAGAGTGATGGTCAGTAATGGGCGGGGCTTTCTCCCTCTGATGACAATTCAAAGGGGGAATGTCAATCAAAGTGTTTCATTCATTCATTCATTCATTCATTTTCTCAACTTATCCAGCACATGTTTGACGCAGCGGATGCCCTTCCAGCCACAACCCATCACTGGGAAACATCCATACACACTCATTCACACTTATGCACTACAGGCAATTTAGCATACCCAATTCACCTGAGCACCCAGAGGAAACCCACGCGAACGCAGGGAGAACATGCAAACTCCACACAGAAACGCCAACTGACCCAGCCAAGGCTCGAACCAGTGACCATCTTGCTGTGAGGCGACAGCACTACCTACTGCGCCACCCCATCAAAGTGTTTTTTCAGACTGTTTTTATCAAGTATGATTATAAAAAATATAATTTATTATTTTATACGGTTTGCTATATTCACACACTGTTGTCACACAACTGTTTAAACCCCTTTCAAAAGTGATTTTTGCATAATAGGTCCCCTTTCAATTAAATATTAAATTAAAAGTAAATCATTTTTCATCTCGTCGTTTTTTACCAGCGTGATCTGTAGTCTTTTACCTGAAATAGCAGCCGCTGTGAGTCTCCAGACCGTCAGCTGTGGCGCAGTAGATAGACGTCTGAGCTCCTTGATAGGGTGTTTTCATGAGTAGCAGAGCAGGAATAGACAGCAAGCCGCTGAGCAGAGGGTGTTGCGTCTGCACGTATCGCCCCAGTTCAGTGCGGATCACTCCAGGGTGAAGAGCGAATACTGACACACCAGAGCCTGGGTTAAAACAGTGAGCATTTAAACATGTCTGACGCAGTAAAGCCGTTTCTGTGTTTCTGCTGGACTGGAATTGAGAGCACAAACCTTTAATCCTCCTGGCTAACTCTCGAGTGAACAGCAGGTTGGCGAGTTTGCTCTGCCGGTAGCTCACCAATGAATCGTACGGTGCTTTGTTAAAGTTTAGATCATCAAAGTGGATCTTTCCTGTGAGAAAGAGCATCAGATGGAAATATTTAGTATGGATAAGAGCAGGCTTATGCATCTCAGAATGAAATAGAGATAACACTACAACTAATTTTGTTTACCCAATTCACCTGTAGTGCATGTCTTTGGACTGTGGGGGGAACTGGAGTACCCAGAGGAAACCCACACCAACATGGGGAGAACATGCAAACTCCACACAGAAATGCCAACTGACCAAGCCAGGACTCAAACCAGCAACTTTCTTGCTGTGAGGCAACAGTGCTAACCACTAAGCCACCATGCTGCCCGATTTGAAGTAATATATTACAAAATAAAGTGATAAATTACAATCTTATTGTTTAAATAAATAAATAAATGACATAACACATACTTCCACATCACGTTCCTTAAAACCCATTTAGTAACTTTTTTATATCACTATAGATTATATTGGTATATTATATATTACTTTAATTTTATCACGTTTTTTTCCAGTGCTGATTGTTTATTGGTTGATGTCAGCATTACCAATCTTTGCTGTCATTTAATGCTCATTTAATGTTCACCTTTAAAACTGTTAATAATGTATTTATAGCAGGTGCAGGTCTCAAAATTAATATCATTATTTCTTATGTATATTGTAATGTTGTTTTTCACTTGTAGGGTTTAAATATCTCATTTTATTTTTAGTGTTAATTTATTTAAACCTACTGTAAGACCACTTATATTTTCAGATTTGAACATACATATATACATATATAAATATATATATATATATATATATATATATATATATACACATACATAAACACTTACAGTTGAAGTCAGAACTATTAGCCCCCTTTGAATTTTTTTTTCTTTTTTAAATATTTCCCATATTGTTTAACAGAGCAAAGAAATTTTCACAGTCTGATAATATGTAATAATATTTGAATATTTGATCTGATAATATGTCTGATAATATTTTTTCTTCTGGAGAAAGTCTTATTTGTTTTATTTTGGCTAGAATAAAAGCAGTTAAAAAAAAAAACATTTTAATGTCAAAATTATTAGCCTCTTTAAGCTATATTTGTTTCAATAGTCTACAGAACAAACCATTGTTATACAATAACTTGCCTAATTACCCTAACTTGCCTAGTAAACCTAATTAACCTAGTTAAGCCTTTAAATGTCACTTTACACTGTATAGAAGTGTCTAGAAAAATATCTAGACAAATATTATTTACTGTCATTATGGCAAAGATAAATTAATCGGTTATTAGAAATGAGTTATTAACTCTATTATGTTTAGAAATGTGTTGAAAAAAATCTTCTCTCCGTTAAACAGAAATTGGGGAAAAAAAATAAACAGGAGGGCTAATCATTCTGACTTCAACTGTATTTCCATTTGTTATCCTTTCATGATTGGGTCATTTTGGACCAGGAATATGTGGAGCAGATTTAGGTCACTTTTTGTTTAATTATCTACAAAGGTTTATCAGTGTCGAAAATAAAATTAATCCTGTATTCAGCATTTTTCCAATATCTAATATTTTTGGGACAGAATTTTGCTCAGTTTTAAATAACATGAATATTGACTGTCAAACCATTTCAGCATTTAAATTGGGTCACTTTTTGCCATGCGAAAGTGAACGTTTATGCTGTTTTAATGTTTGTTTGAAATAATTAATAAGTACGTTTCAGCAATTTGAACTTTTTTAATTAACTACACTGAAAAAATTACTGGTTGCCTTAACTTTTTAAGCTGAATCAAATCAACCTTATGAGTCCATTGAACTTATATTATGTTAAACGGACTTAAAACAGCCTGTGTGACATAAAATTAAGTTAGAACATGATTAAAGTTTAATAAGTTATAATGAACTAAAAACATATGCTGTCAGGACTAATTGATCATACATTTTTTTACAGTGTAGTTACAAAGTCATATTTAAAACATATAGATCTATGTATATAAAAATAAATTAGTGGTGGGTCGTTATCGGCGTTAACACGAGACTCTTATCGCGTGATAAAAAAAATATCGCCGTTAATCTATTCTCGAAGTTGGATTGGGAGCTTGGGTCTATTCTACGCAAGCTATATTGACTTTTACCTTGATATTTTAGCGCGGATGTATACCTGAACGGTGAGCCGTCTGACAAACAAGTGCCCTTCTGAATCAAATCAGCAGGATGCCTGACTTTAACTGCAGTTCGGCAGTTTCACTTTAACTCATGAACATTTCATTCATGCGCCGTGACAAACTGGGGTATTAGACGCAAATAAGGAGCAAGTACTGGTGAGAGTGTTATGTAATTTAATAACACACGCCAAATGAAAAGAAAAAACCTTCCGCATTTCGCGATGTGTGTGTGTGCGTCTGTGTGCCGTCCTTTACTGAGAGCCGCCTGTGTCTTGGATCTTGTCGGAAAATATGGCGAAAATTCCGACATGACGGTAATAGTTTGTCAGTAATGCCACTAATATCTGCATACTCCATGTCTTAATTCAATTTCTGTTTAGTTCAGTTATGACTTTAGTAGCATTAAGGTAATCAAAAATCGCTGTTTACATGGTGACTCCTAATCAGAGTATTGTTTTAATCATATTAAAATCATATTAAAGTATTGTTGCCCATGTAAACATACTCAATGGTTGACACACCGTCAGGACTCTGTGAACTTGCCTTTGCGAAGCAGCATTTTCTGTATGTAAGTACATCAAAAGCAAGTATGAAATCGCTGTTTGGAGCTTATGTAGGCCTACACTTAAATATTTAACTGAATAAACAGTAAACACAAGTACATCTTATTGATCATAAGTTATTTTCATCACCAATTATCATAGTAGAAGAGTTTCTCAAGCAGTTTGTGATGCATTTTGGAAATAGGAGATGAGCCCCTGATCTAATGCGCCACCTGGCTCGAGAAACCTGTTCTCAATGATTTATTATTTGGGTAGCACACATATTCTGAATGCCTTCAGCAGAATTCAAATGAGCTATTTTAATCTAGATTAATCTAGTTTAATTTCGAGATGAATCTAGATTAAAAAAAATAATCTATGCCCACCTATAAAATAAATAAATAAATAAATAAATAAATAAATAAATAAATAAATAAATAAATAAATAAATATTCTTTTTATGTGTTTCATGTGTAATTTGACATTTCTCAGAATTCTACAACTTAAAAAAATGGACAATAATAACATTGCAACATTTAGAACTATTTTGTACTTCCCATTCACTCATTAATGAGAAGTTGTGCAATATTAGTGCAATACAATGTTCAGCTATTGTCTAAATAAAGCATAGCGATGAACAAACAATGGTTTATGCCAAGACTGTTACGTGCAAAACTACAAAGCTCATGTTATTGGGTGTCTTTTACCTCCTTTGTGAGTAATACTGGACACATTAATAACTCGACTAGGACTGGACTTCTTCAGCATGTCCAAAAGCAGAACAGTCAGCAGAAAATGGCCCAAATGATTGACGGCAAACTGTGTTTCATAGCCATCCTCCGTGAGGCTTTTAGGGCACATCATCACTCCTAAAACAACAATGGGTTCATCCAAAAGCATGAAATGATTCAAAGTACAGCTAAAAGCATTGAAATAAAGGTCAAAGTTCTCACCAGCGTTGTTAATAAGTATGTCCAGCCGATCCTCAGAGGCCATGTATTGATGTGCAAACTGGCGTACGGAGTACAGAGATGCCAGGTTTAGGTGGCGAACTACTATGTCGCCGTTTCCTGTAGATCTGCGAATTTCAGCCGCAGCCTTTTCTGCTTTTGAAAGATCTCGACAAGCCATCACAACCCGAGCGCCTAAAAATAAAGCGGGAGATATACAGTTGAAGTCAAAGTAATATTAGCCCTCCTGTGAAATTATCTCTCTTTTTCAAATACTTCCCAAATGATGTTTAACAGAGCAAGGATATTTCCTATAATATTTATTTTCTTGTGGAGAAAGTCTTATTTGTTTAGTAAAAGCATTTTTTATAAAAGTAAAAGCAGTTTTTAATCAGTAATAATAATAATAATAATAAAACACTTTTAAGGTCAATAATAATAGCCCCCTGAAGCAATTGTTTTGGATTGTCTACAGAACAAACCATCATTATACAACGTCTTGCCTAAATACCCTAACTTGCCTAATTAACCTACACTGTAAACCCTAATGTTGTCTTTACTTAAACAATTAAATTGACTAAACATAACTTAAAAATATGAGTTAATTTACCTTATGTACCATGCAAATGCATAAACTTAAGATTTCAAGTGTAGTGAGCTCAAAATCATAACTAATCCTTTGAAAAGATAGGTCATTTTCACAAATGTAGTCTTGACTGTAAAATTCTAATATGTGCATCCTTTTAAGTGCAAGGTCTTTTTTTAAATCAGAAAACAAATGGCTTCAGGTATAATTTATTCATCATGATGTGAATAAATCGCTACTTATTTTTTGTTTAAAATGTATTTAAACATTTTTTTATAATATATTATTACACACACTGAAAACCCAAATAAGTTGACTGAACTAAATTAATTGAGTAAACTCGTTGCCTCAATTTAATTGAGTAATGAAGTCTCCCAAAACTTGAATATTTAAGTTTATTTAACTTGCCGGTTTTGTAGACTATACTTAAATTGTTCAGTTTATCAAACTCAGTACTAAGTTTGGTGAACTGAACTATTTAAGTATAATCTACTAGTAATCTAAGAATCTGTAGCCTACTGTCATTTATTAGACAAAAAACAAGCTGGCCAGCACATACAACTGTCCTCAGTCACAATTTGGCCATTTCAATAAAAAATAATAATTAAAACATAATAATAATAATAATAATAATAATAATAATACATATTAATAATAATAATAATAATAAAACATAATAATAATAATAATAATAATAATAATAATAATACATAATAATAATAAAACATAATAATAATAATAATAATAATAATAATAAAACATAATAATAAAACATAATAATAATAATAATACATAATAATAATAAAACATAATAACAAAACATAATAATAATAATAATAATAATAATAATAATAATAATAATAATACATATTAATAATAATAATAAAACATAATAATAAAACATAATAATAATAATAATATTAATAATAATACATAATAATAATAATAATAATAAAACATAATAATAAAACATAATAATAATAATAATAATACATAATAATAATAAAACATAATAATAATAATAATAATAATAATAATAATAAAACATAATAATAATAATAAAACATAATAATAATAAAACATAATAATAATAATAATAATAATACATAATAATAATAATACATAATAATAATAAAACATAATAATAATAATAATAATAATAATAATAATAATAATAATAAAACATAATAATAATTAAAACATAATAATAATAATAATAATAATAATACATATTAATAATAATAATAATAATAAAACATAATAATAATAATAATAATAATAATAATACATAATAATAATAAAACATAATAATAATAATAATAATAATAATAAAACATAATAATAAAACATAATAATAATAATAATACATAATAATAATAAAACATAATAACAAAACATAATAATAATAATAATAATAATAATAATAATAATAATACATATTAATAATAATAATAAAACATAATAATAAAACATAATAATAATAATAATATTAATAATAATACATAATAATAATAATAATAATAATAATAAAACATAATAATAAAACATAATAATAATAATAATAATACATAATAATAATAAAACATAATAATAATAATAATAATAAAACATAATAATAATAAAACATAATAATAATAAAACATAATAATAATAATAAAACATAATAATAATAAAACATAATAATAATAAAACATAATAATAAATAATAATAATAATAATACATAATAATAATAAAACATAATAATAATAATAATAATAATAATAATAATAATAATAATAAAACATAATAATAATAATAATAATAATAATAATAATAATAAAACATAATAATAATAATAATAATAATAAAACATAATAATAATAAAACATAATAATAATAATAATAATACATAATAATAATAATACATAATAATAATAAAACATAATAATAATAATAATAATAATAATAATAATAATAATAATAATAATAATACAATAATAATAATAGTAATAATAATAATAATAATAATAATAATAATAATAATACAATAATAATAATAGTAATAATAATAATAATAATAATAATAACAATACAATAATAATAATAGTAATAATAATAATAATAATAATAATAATAATAATAATACAATAATAATTAATTCTGAAGAATTTTTCTAGCCTCTTTGGTTAGAAAAAAAGTGAATTTTAAAGTTCCTGGATATCAACAATAGCCTAAATATATTCATATTAATTTAATATGGTCCACTTCTAGTGCTTCACACCTTTTTATTGCTCATTTTTATTTCAGAAATAAGGTCCAAGATTGAGAATAAAGTTACCTGTGAAATGTTTTCTCTGTTTAAAAACAATACAGTAGTGAAAGAAGACTTCTCCTACATCAGATTATAGGCCACCGAAGCGACAGCCGACAAATGATTCCGTTTGGTCTTTAAGCCCTTTTCGATGGATTATTTTCATTATTCATGATGGCATAGCGGTCGAAATAGGACAAATGAGCTCATTGTATGGGACAAATTCTGGTCCTTTGTCAGTGAGGGGTGGGTCCTCCGAACCCCCCTGGCTACAGGCCTGAATAGTTAAAACATGTTTTATGCTTACAGTAAACATGTTTTAATAGAATTTTGTCTGTAAAAGCACACCTACGTGTTTCATGCGCAGGTCAGATTTTTTACAGGTCATAATTTATTTTATTTATATTAATTTATGAATGATTATACCTGACCAGTTTCATCTAGAATGCATCCCAGATCACCTTCTGAAGTGGTTTGAGCGATCGGATATCTGACCAGAATAAAACGAATTAAGTGACCAAACAGCCTCATAAACACAGACGTGACAGGAATATATATTGAATACAAATATATTATATATATATATATATATATATATATATATATATATATATATATATATATATATATATATAATATTGAATTAAATATTAAGTTACATAAAATAATTAAAAGGACAAGTGTTGGACCTTTTGGCCGTGGGGGGTGGTTAGTAGCAAGTAACATGCTGTGCTAGGTTGTGTGACCGCTAGATGGCGGTCTTACCACCACTAGGAGTTTGTCAGAGTCCTAGCCGGGCTCACTTTCTGTTCTAATGTCCCGTATCTGTCTTTAATTATATTCATCTGTCTCCATATTCTACTGCATCCCAGAATATTACACAGCACCAAACATGTAAAAAAATATATATATTCAATATATTTAATATGTTTTTGTCCACAGCCGAGCGCAACTCGCCGTGACGAGATTCCCGAGTCTGTGTGCTCCAATGAGATGTGCTCTCTTCAGCGCTCACCATGACAACGAGACTCACAGCAGTGACGTCGAATTGAAAACATTTGCATCTGCATTCCTATAAAGCTCGTCGGTTCTCTCTCAGTGTTGTCAGTTCGCTTGGTATTGCTGTTTGTACTTGACCAAGGTGAGTTCAATACCTGACGGTACGAGTGGAGCCACGCCAATCTCACGAAGTCCGCTTCGTGAAGCTTCACTCGGGCCCGTCTGTGCTGTAGTTCCTTGCGGTTTGCGTACATAAACGCAATATCGCGAAGAATATTACGTGTTTGTTGCTCGAAATGTGCCGCCGAGCAACATTCCAGTGAACACTGGCACGGACTGGCGCCCGGTTAGCTCGTGCACTCCCTGGGGCGAGGCGGCTTGTGAGCCCTAGGCAGGGAGCAATACAAGCCCTGAGGACCCTCAGGGAAACACGGGAGGCCGGTAGTGGGACCCCGCTGCGAGGGTTATGGTGGGTGGGAGCAGCGAGGCCCACTCATCGTCTATTTTAAACTATAGTTTCAAACTTTAGTTTACTATAGTTTAAAATAGAAACCATGGTAACTGTAATGTTTTAACTCTATGTCTGGCTGTTGTAATGTTTTGCTTTGTTTTTCAGCAGAGTTGTTGAGCAAAGAAGGACTACTGAAGACAACCGTTGAAGACAACCGCGGGTTATATACACGAGCGCGCGCATTATAATGTTTCCCTGCTGTTTTCTGAAAGTTTATCTTGTTTAGATAAGTTTGCAGGTCAAACAAAATAAACTATACTCTTTCTAAACACCTGTCTCGTGTTTTATTGGTCCTTTACAGCAATACACTGTCATATAAGTCTGTTGAATGCATTTGTATGCAATATGGTTTGACAATAAAGTAGTCGAACAAATAAATAGTTGTTATAAATGTACCTTCATTAGTCAACATTTGGTGTAGGTAATAAAAAGTTAATCAAACATGTCCTAACACAATAGTAATGTTATGGTTGTTACATTACTGTATTTATTATTATTCTGTATGTTTAAAACCAGCAGAATATAATATATATTTAACATGTCATGAACTTACTGTTATTCAAAACTTTGCTTAATAAAAATGTCCTAAGACAAGAATGGGTATTGTTTTGGTTTTATGTCAAACTGTAGGATTTATGTTGACTACAGCAGGTGTAGGCTACCTATATCATAATATTGGTAGTCAGAGTTATTTTAATGACCCAAATCAAGTTAAATGTCTCTTACTCAAGTACTTTTAGCATGCAAAAGTCAGATTTAGTTTATGAAAGTCAATATTAATTTATGAATGATTAAACCTGTCCAATTAATATTTTGTGATAATGACGCCGCTGCCTGCCTTTTCTGCCCCTCTTGCTCTTTTGGACCCACAGCGTTACTCAGTAAGGATGTTGCATCAAAGATTCAAAAGTTACCACTCAGTGGGTTATGTCACGTGACTCGCGTCATATTGTGGCTTTGAGGTTCCATGGGATTCGAATTACTGGCTATAGTTATTTAAAATTACACTTTATTACAATATACATTACATATATTATATTAGTTATATAATAAATATATAATATTAAATTACATAAAACAATTAAAAGGACAAATTCTGGACCTTTTGGCCGTGGGGGTGGTTCATTCGAACCACCCGAACCCCCCCTGGCTACGGGCATGGAAACTAATATGCATTTTCTAATTGTGCTGAAAGGATAGCATCTATGTCATTTAATAGCAGACACCTGTAACTATTTTGATTCACATTTTGAACACACTGGCTAAACAAACCCAGAAGACATAGAAAGAAATGTAAAAGAAAAAAAAAATGTAAACCAGTGTTGGGAAAAGTACCTTTTAAAAGTAATATATTAAAATATTAAACCCAGCCAAAATTAAATAAATAAAAAAAGCAAAAACAACAACACATTACTTTCCTTAAAATGTAACGAAGTTAGTTTTATTAAGAGTTTTAAGTGACTCAAGATTGTAATATTTTGCTTTTAAAAGTAACTTTCCACAACTACAACTCTTGTCGGTTTAGCATCATGAATGATTCACCATGATGGAAAAAGGACATAAAATTCTCCAAAATCTAGACTTTCAGCCTCTCATTCACCTCTCATGGCCATGTCGCGTGCTGTTTCTTTCCCAATGCCGGTGTTGGCACCAGTAATGACCACAGTTTTGCCATCCAGACGCACACGGCAGCGGCAAACTCCACCTGCAATCCATCTCCTCAGAAGAAGCAAACCTGATTTTGAAGAAAACAAGGTCACACTTTACAATGTTACATTAGTTAATGTTAGTTAATCTATTTACCAACATGAAGTAAGCATGAACGATACGTGTACAGCATTTATTAATCATAGTTCATTTGCTAATGCATTATTTACATCCAAATTCATGCTTGTTAACATTAGTTAATGTTAACATAATTAGTTAATGTTAACTAACATGAACTAATACTGTAATAAATGAACTGTTCATTGTTTGCTCCACGATTGGCCAGCCCAGTCCCAGAGGTAAACATTATTAAGCATGTCTGGGGTAAGATGAAGAAGGAGGCACCTAAGATGAATCCAAAGACTCTTGATGAACTCTGAGAGTCCTGCAAGAACGCTTTCTTTGCCATTCCAGATGACTTTATTAATGAGTGATTTGAGCCATTGCAGAGATGTATGGATGCAGTCCTCCAAGCTCATGGGAGTCAGACACAATATTCATTCTGTTTCCACTGCAGCATGACTTTATATTCTAAACTGGACATTATTTCTGTTAAGTGACAAGACTTTTGTCTAAGTAAAGTCAGACCTTACTGTCCTAATTAAATAATTTGAAATCAAGACATGATCATATTTTATTTGGGTAAAATAAGCATAATCTAGATTCCTTTGCCTTTCATATAAGCCACTTCTGATCCCAAATGATCAACTAGAAGTTATAGTTAATTTTTATGGTCAAGTTTTTGTAGTGATTTAGGTGGTTTTGTATTGTTTATTTTTATTTAATTATAGTCATTTTGGTGCCACAACATAAAAAAACCTAAATTATTTAGGTTTTCTTTCTTTTTTTCTGTCTCTCATTCATCTAATATTTGTTTCAATAACAATTATCACTCACTGCCGTTCAATAAATCTGAATATCTTTATTATAACATTACAGATCACGCTGTCATGTCAAGTTTTGTCAGCTGTACAATATAATACTAAAAACACTAATACTAATTTATCTGAACACATAGCAGAGTGATTTAAGCATTGGAGACATATCTTTGAGAAAAATGTATTTGATTAGTTTTTGTTAAAAAACAAACAAATATTATAATATAAAAAATAACAATAATTAAACAGAAAAAATGATTCCACTCCTTCAGAGTCACTTTAAGCTCTACTGTGCTGGAATTTTGTTAAATTATAATACCCCTAAAAGCAACTGAACTGACTGAAATTTTTGTTTTTGCCTACCAAAAGTTACACAGAAATGAAAAGACATCGCATGACTTACTAAAAGCTGTGACCGCAGTAACTGTGCCGTATTTGGCAAGGCGATTTGACTTGAGTTCATCCCACAATTGAAAGAATGAAGAGAAATTCATGTCATCCACTGCGATGTTCTCTCAGCAATGAATTCATTTTATTTTCTGTCGTAATGCTAAATCCTTTTCTTTGTTTATGAAAAATGTCTGTTGTTTCACCCTCACGGCTGCCATCAAGTTCAGCGCCTGCTCACACAACTAAGCCCCGCATTTAAAGCTGGTTTAAGGTTTTATAAGGAGATTAAGTCAAGATCACGTTAGAATCCATGGCTTATAGTCAGGCAGAAATGAGAATAACAAAAAAAAAAAAAACATTAATTCAACTTCCTGTTTTACAAATAATTATAATTTGCATTAGAGTTTAAACGTGTTTTGTATTTAACAGGAGATTATAATTGTGCTGTCTGAAGCAGCTGAAAACAATTATCTTTAATATATATATATATATATATATATATATATATATATATATATATATATATATATATATATAACTGTTGGTGTTTGTTGGTCATGTGGCCTATATATTGACTTATTTGGCACTATTTCTGTGATTTTTAATTGCTTGTCAGTATTAAAAGTTAGGCAATGTTTGGACATGAGAATCAAAGTCAATTTTTAAAAAAATGCAATATGTTACTACATCTTAATCTGTTGTTATAAACCCATAAGAGTTTTCATTTGCAGATTGTCCACTGGATGACAGAATAAATGAATGGCAGTAACTGGGTCAAAGGCAAAATAGGGCATCAAAACAATGAGCCTAGTAAAGCTTTATACTATGTATTAGTGTTTTCATTTTGTAGGCAAATTATCCACTTTGACGTTAGTTACAGAAGATGGCCAATAAAATGTCATTCAGTGTACCAATCATTTTGCTTCCACTACATAATATTTTTCAACAGAAAATTTGTCAAATGCATTTGACAGATTTAAGTTCTGGGATTTCAGTCATCTAACAGAATGGATAAACAACAATTCCAGATGCTTATTATGTATTTCTTTGTAGCTATCATTATATATAAATAATTTATAAAAGTTTTCCTCATAAAACAAGCTAAATAATCTGCCAATGGGGTCAGAAAAGTAATCGTGTTTTTCCCTTTGACATAAGAACATTTAGCTTTGAAGTTTCAAGGTTAAAAGTCGTTGGAAGAAAAATCCAGGTCCCATAATGCTTTTATTTTATTTTTTTATAAATAATAAAAAATACAAAACAGGGAAAAGATTATAATCAGAATTTATAACATTTTATACCAAATCTAAAAGTACTTTGTTTGCTGAATTACTTTTCCTTTACCTTTATAAGGTTATTTATTCAAACATAGCATTAAGCCATGAGGTTTAAAGTGTTAGCCTAGCAACCTAAAAACACGCAAGTAAACAACACAGTAAATTTCTTGTTGAAATATAGCCCTATATGATAACATGGTGACCAGGCGTCCCGTTTTATGAAAAAGAATCGTGTTTTGTCCTGTATTTTTATCTTACCTAAACTACAGCGCACACTAGCCTAGCAGTCTTCTCTTGTGAGACGAAAATATGGCTATCGATGGTAGCCAATCAGTAAATATTGACGAACAAATGTATCATCCAATCACATTTCTGTATTCATCAAGTTGCGGTTAGTGAAGGCGGGACCTGCGCCATCTGGCGTCAGTGAATTGTGTAATAACGTGACAAAAACATGAATCAACATTATTAAATGCTGGGAGAAAAAGTAGCCTAAACATCCTAAAATGTTTCGCGCAATCGCTAAATCACAGTTTTAACTGCCGAACAACGTCAATAAAACATATTTTAAAGTGTAAGCTAGCTGTCACGTTAACAATGTGTTTACCTCAGAAAAAAAACATTTTAAAACTTTAAATGACCTAAAAATGTCACTTTTTATTTCACAAAGTTTGACATAATGTTGGCAATGTTATCTTGATCTGTCTGTTCTTCCAAAATTCCTAATAATTAATCAAGATCAACCGTAACATTTTAAGGACATCACTGATCTACATGTGGTTCAGATGCATAAGCCTCTTAGTGCCACCTGAATTTTTATTTTTATAAATAATCTTTATTTTCTCATGTTCTTTCACTTTAACGGGAATGCAGATAATTATAATCACCATAAAAGTGAAACTGCTTACACACTAATTCATGTTAGACTTATGTTAGAAATGTTAATTTATGTTTAAATCATGGTACATCATAATGTAATCATGCTAATGACATGCTAGTTCGTGCTTTATAATATAATGTAATTTGCTGTTTAAGTTATGTTGCTTTTAGCCAACTTGATACATTTTATAAACTAAATAAATTACTTCTCACAGGCTTTCACAAGCCACCATAAAGCCTGTCTCAAACTTTACTATCTAGTTTTAAATTAAGATGAGTATTATGATAAAGACCCTACTGAAAAAAACAGCTTAAACCAACCTAGACTGGTTGGCTGGTTTTAGCTGGTCAACCAGGCTGGTTTTAGAGGGGTTTCGGCCACTTTCAGGATGGTTTCCAGCCTGATCTTAGCTGGTCAGTCTGGGAGATGACCAGCTTGATCAGCTTAAACCCGGCTGGTCAACCAGCTAAAACCAGCCAACCAGCTTAGGCTGGTTTAAGCTGTTTGTTTCAGTAAAGGGGAACGTGCCCACAATACCATATTATGGACAGAAAGATATTTAGACTAATAAAAACTGTCATTATAAAGCTGATTTGTTTTGAACTGTGCTGTTTGGATTTAAACTGGCATCTGTTGGTTTGTTACTGTTAGGAGTGGAACGATCAAGAGCTACTTTTGTGACCTTCAGAGAACATCTACAACTGTTGAATTTACCTGTATCATGCGGTGTTCATAATGCCAGTGTTTAGCTTTGTATTTGCACAACTGTTTAAGTGTCTTACTCCCTTCCGCAAAAGAGAGAAAGCACAATATACAGCACAAGAGGAGACACTTCCTGAGGCACAATTGACAATTGAGGCCTTTAGAATAGACATCTCAAAGTACCTACAGTAAGAGAGAGATAAAGATGGAGAAAGATCTCAAACCTGAGCGATTTCCAGCCAGATCCTGCCTTTTGATGCCAAATGAGGGACATCTTCCAGAGCTGCCAAGTATTTCTGGACAACTGATTATATCAACCATGAACTTTAAACTTCTACCACCAGTGATGAAACCATCAGAGCCGCCTCAGACTGCTACTGGAGATCCAAATGAAGGGTTTCCGTGCTCTATTATTCAAGTGGCTCCATGTCTTACTTCATTATCTGATCAAGCCTTTCCTTTTCAAGCATCTTCATCATCAGTGGATCCAATGGTGAGCCTCACTCCTTCATCTAATGAAGTTGTTTTGAGTACCCAATTTTCCCAGTTTGCTCTCGAATCAGACCTCGTTATCATTGACTTTGAAAATAAAAAGATTAAACATGTGGAGCAGTCTGTCGGTTCCTGTGGACTCCTGAAGTCTAAACACCCTGAAATGCTGAAGACCGAAATGAAAAAAATTAGTCCAATGGCTGCATGGATGGAGGTAACATTTCAGAAGAAAGAAGCATGGGCTAGCAAAGATCTGGAGGTCCAGAGAGGTGAATTTGGAGACACCACTCAGAAAAAGGAGGCCAAACATTTAATTGAAAAAATTATAAAGCTCTTCCGTGTAACTTCTCCTGATGGTCCCAAGAACAAAACTGAGTCCAGTGTGAAAGAGCCAAAGAGTAAAAGACATCTTCTTTTCAGCTGGGTAGAGGAGAAGTTCAAGAAAAAGGAGGAGAAGAAACAGAAGGAGCAATGAGAACAAAAGATGCTGCCACACAAGCTGAAACCAACACCATTTTGTGTTTCTTCACTTTTATTTGTTTAAATGGGACAGCGCTTATTAATTGATAATCACAAAACTGTAAATGAGTCAAGGTTTTCATCTGGATCAACAAACACACCCACAACTAAAGCCGCTTCAAATGCAGACCACTCTCTGCCCAAAAAGTCTTCAGCTTCACCATACTCGACATTACCATAGTAAAAACTGTGCAGACGACATATTTAAAAATACTGCATTTAAGATATCAATGGCTACTTTGTCACTTATTTCAGCTAGAAATTTTACTCAATAAAAATACTATCAAGATTAATATGACCACTTATTGTTTTATTTAGAACCATTTATTTAGGTCAGAATGTTGTATCATTTTTAAATAAATGTTTATTTTATGCTTGCAACAGAGTGTGTGTGAGGTATAGCCATTTACAAATGGAAAAAGACTTAAAAAGAGACTTATATACAGGTGCAAAAAAAATGTAAGGTAGAAAAATATTTATATTACTCAAGTCAAATCCAGCCATTTTAA
The DNA here is from genome assembly GCF_903798145.1 of Danio aesculapii. Taxonomy (NCBI): domain Eukaryota; kingdom Metazoa; phylum Chordata; class Actinopteri; order Cypriniformes; family Danionidae; genus Danio; species Danio aesculapii. The sequence continues at coordinate 44,688,841 of NC_079453.1, forward strand.
AAAATGCCCTCAGTTTTAGCTTTAAATAACTGTCCCGCTCTGTAAATATATGATGGATTTTTATTGCTACAGGCTAAATGTTAAATAAATAACTGCACAAACTTGCGTTTTAAATATCACAACCGTGTTGTTTGAGAAACAATATTTATTTCCAAATAAGCCGTACGCCCAAATAAGTATTTCTTTCGAGGAACATTGGCACAAAGTAAACTTCGTCAATAACACATTCCTGATTTCTAAACCTCGGGCGCCATCTTTGAACCAGTGAAGGCGAATGAGGGAAACACAACACGAAAAGAAAACGGTTGTGCGGGAATGTATTGGTTATTACACGATGCTATCATACTAAAATCATTTTAAAATCGTTGTTTATCTCGACGATTAAGTTCAGTTTGTGGCGTTTACACCGCGGTAGCGGGTTTGGATCACTGCACTATGTAGCCGGCTAAGCTAATGGCTGTGCAAACTGTTCATCATAAATAAACAAACACTGTTATGTAACGAGTAAATCAGTGCAGCAGAAAAACACGAACAAGTGCTATTAAAAATGCCAACACAAATGCACAGTAGTACTATTTTACAGCAGATGCTAACGTTAATTAACTTGTAGAAAACGAAATTATAATAATATTCAACATCTGAAGTTATACTGCATGCATATTTCCATATCATATGTTATGTTTAATTAAACTTTGACCCGTCGTCTGCAGTTATATTAACTATAATATTTTATTGTTTATTAAAAATATGAAAAATAACGATTAGCCCGCCTTTCCCGCAAAGATCACAGCCAATCAGTGAGCAGGAAAACACTCGTGGAAGTGACGTTTTTAAATGTTTCGCCTACCAGCGCGAGAAAAGAGGGAAAAGCGTCTGCAGAACAGGGATCATTGTTTTTCTGTGATGGCAAAGCTCGCGAAGAGTTAAAGGAAAATACGCATTATTAATCGGAATCATATCTATGCAGATCTGCGCATGAGGTAAGACTGTCCTTCTTTTTTGCTAAGAAACAATGCATCTGTGTGTATAAAGAACTTGTTAAAAGTTGTGCAGGTAAATGCTAGCGCCTGTAGCTATGCATATACAGCTGCACGGGTTGGCTGGATTCACATGCGTGCAGTTAGCAGGGCGGGCTAACGTTAGCCTCGCGAACGCGCTCCGCTGGAGGATCGGGAACGTGCATTTGTTGTGACCGGAGTTTATTATGACAGTTATGTAGATGTAGTTTGTAGATGACAGAATGTATAGAAATATAAGTATGTAAACTTTTGAGTTCGAATATAAAATAAAATTAATATAATGTATATTTACAAGCGTTTTTTATTAGAATAATGATGATACACGCACACACCACAGACATATGCAATATGTATATGTAAAACTACAGGTCAGGAAAAAGTATGTAAGTAGTTAGATTATTACAAATATGTTATACTTGTATGTTGACATAATTTACTCCAAAGTTGTATAAGACTTTTTAAAATATGCCTTTTTTGTATATCCGTCTCTTTTGTACATTTTTATGCAGACACAAACATGTTTTATCCTCTGTATCAGTGGTTCTCAAACTGTGGTACGTGTACACAGAGAAATCAAATGTGTCATATGTACATGCTACATACATTTTTTAATTTATCAAACACATATATATATATATATATATATATATATATATATATATATATATATATATATATATATATATATATATATATATATATATATATGAATATGATGTCGATGACATATAGCCTATATTTCTGAGGTCCAGGCAACATTTTACTTTACAATACTTTACATTTAAGTACAGGGTTTTTTTGTTTTTTTTACTTTTTAAGTACCATTTTTAACTTTTAAAAGCACATTTTAATTTAAATTTTGACTTTTTTTTTTTTTTACAATTGAGCACAGAACAGTGTTAATGTTCAGACTATTTATAATGTTTATAGTGGCTGACAATAATATTCTTAATTATTCTTAATCTGCCACGTTTTTGAACTGTGCAGATCTGAAGATGCTTTACTCGGCCTTCTTCTTGGCCTTACTGTATTTCAATACTGCTCATTATGGTGGTACTTGGAGAGACAATTTTTTTTCTGAGGTAGTACTTGGAAAAAAGTTTGAGAACTACTGCTTTATATTATACAATTTGTTGAGGAAATCTGTCATTGTTCAGACTTAAATGATAAAATGAATACTTTATTGAGACTGGTTATTGTTAATTAGAAGCTGCAGTGCTTACATCAAAACAATCAATTGGTTTTCTGTTTATTAATGTTAATATTATTAATGTTATTTTTCATTTTCAGTATTGGAGTGATGTCAGTGAATGCTTACCTTTATTTACAGAAACATGGCAGATTCTGATCTTTATATGCAATGTGATGAAGATGATCTAGAGCCATGCCAGAGTGTTACAGAAAACAGGGGCCAACGATTTAACAAAGGTAAATAAAAAATTGAATGTTTTTAAAATACATTTTTGTTAGAAGTTGTTTTATCTTGTTCAAATAAAAGTGATTTAAAAGACTTTCATTAGAAGCATTTATTGTAATCATACTGAATTGTACATGTAATAACTAAGTAATTATGACTTTTTGTTTATTCACTTTTTTATTAGTTACTGTAGTACCAAGTGTCATTAATGCACAGATATCAGCACATTCTGCTGATCTGACATCAGCTGCTTCCGAACTCCCAAATCAAGCTGTGCCTTTGGCTTCTGGTAAGAAGAAAACATGCACACACTCTAATAGGGTATATGCACACAGACGTTTAATTTTCAGTCAGCTAGCTCAAGTGCTTCTGGTGAACTGTCGCACCACTACAAAATCACTGCATTTAAGATGTGCTTACTTTAAAAATCAATGATCTTCACTGCCTGACTGAATTAAGATATAACATGGGTCTCAGAACAAAACAAAAAGCACTGCATTAACTTGCATTGTTCTGTGCCTTGTCTTTAAAATATGGAGAACAAAATTACCCCAGTATTTTCAATGGAGTTTCTGCACTCGCCCGCTGCTCCTGATGGCGCTTGCGTTTAAATGGTCTTTCATCTTGTTTTACATATAATTACTGTTGGGCAGTAGCGCCGCTACAAGTAGTGACTCTACTAGCTTAACTAAATTTCTCAGTATACACACACACACACACAATATAATGCTTATTCCAAAATATTTCCCTTTACTATAAATTACTATAGTACTTTAATTGTGTAACACCTGGTTTTATTGGATATTTTTGTTTTAGCTGTTATACTATAATGTGTTTCTGTTTAGTACAGCATATTATTTACAGTAAATGACTGAACTGAACTATTCTGCCTAATATGATTCATTGACCGTTTTATTGATCACTAAGATATGATTGACTTGGATTTAAGTTGCTTCGACTTAAAAATGAAAATTGTAAAAATAGCTTAGATGTAGCTAAGCTAATTTTGCCATGTAGCTTTTAGCTTAGCTTGCTATATTTCCCAGGGGGTAGCTTTTAGTGTAGTTAAGCTACATTTTAAGTAAAGTAGCTAATTGCTTAGCTCACTACATTTTTCAAGTAGCTTGCCCAACACTGCATATAATAAATGAATTCTTAAGTCTGTTCAACTGATTGTAATTTAATTACATTACAACATCGATGTTGTAAAAGGAACCTTATAAAAGGGAAAATAGTTGCATTAACCTTTCACTTGAAGTTTACTGGTGGCTAAAAACACTTCATGTAGAATTGACTTTCCAAATAGAACTTTACAACCTTCTATACTTGTACTGACACCTAGTGGTCCTTATTACTAAAAATAGCTGAAAAATGTTTTATCTCTAGCTCCTGCTGTTACATTACTGCCTAATGCAGTCCAGACAGGTGGATCAGCGGGTGGAGCTGTGGGACAAACTATCTACTTCAGTGCTCAGGTTTGACTTTTCTGTTTAGCTATTAATGTTTCTGTGCAAATTTGCATTGTGAAGTGTTTAAAATTTTGCACAAAGACAAATAAAGCACTGTTTTCATGCAAATGGAAACACTGCAAATGATCAGTAACGATGTAGTAATTTCAAAATGTTTGTTATTCAAATATGTGCATAAAATATGTGGAGATGTTCAGACCTTCAGAAATATATTAAAGTGATGATATGCTGTTTCAGCCTAACTCAGGTCAGCCTCTGGCTGGCTCAATGAATTTGGGAACCTACTTGTTGAATGGACAGCCTGTTAGTTTTGTGACTGCTGGTAAGTCGTGACTAAAATCAGTGATTCAATTGTACACTTACTCCCAGACACTTTTTGTAAATTGCATTGCTGTTTTTAAAGTTGGCATGAAATGGAAATTCATTAGTGCTGTATTAATTATGAATAATTAATGATTATTTATGACAAATCGTGTACAAAATAAAAGTTATTACATGTATATGCACACATGCATGTGTGTACTTTAAAATATTTTATATATATTTATATATAATTTAGTTTAAATTTTTTTTAAATGTAAATGTGTGTTTTATTTATATATATATATATATATATATATATATATATATATATATATATATATATATATATATATGTATATCATATATATATACATATATATATATATATATATATATATATATATATATATATATATATATATATATATATATATATATATATATATATATATATATATATATAATAAAACACATGTATATATACATACATACATACATACATACATACATACATACATACATACATACATACATAAATACATACATACATAAAGTGTTTATTTTTTGCATTATCTCTCATCCTACTGAAATAACGTTTGCCTGATCTCTTCAGGTCAGACACCTCAGATGATTGCTCCGCGGATGGTAACTCCAGGGAGTGCTGTGCAGCAAACACCGCCTGGAAAAGTCTCCACTATGCAGATGCCAGTCACACTAACCCTCAACAGCCCCTCAAACCTGCAGAGCATCACCTCAGTGGCTACAGGAGGGACCACTCTTAACGTCACACCCTCCAACATTCTACCACCCACAGCGCCAGGTCACAATTTATGCTTTTTATACATACAAACAAGGCATTTTACATTCTTAGGTCATTTACCAATCTTAGGGTTGTGCAATATGCAGTAGTCAACGTTGAAGTGCTTCAACCTTTCATCCTAAAATTACTTAACAAACACCCTCTATTGTTTTAGGAGAGTTTTTTTGATCCTTTTCAAATGTTGACTACTGTATATCTTACTGACAAAATAAAAAGTCTATCCTTTCATGTTATGCTCTATCGTTTATTTTGTAGTGTGGGAAAATACATGGTTTACAGTAATACTTTTTCATCATTTGGGTGACCAATCTGGATGCAAGCAGTACTATGAATTGCAAGAAGTTTAAAAAGCTTGATAGTAAACATTTAAATTTAGCATTTTATTTAACAATATTTTTTTTGTTGGGCCTGCAATTATTATTTTAATTTTTTTAAAAGTGTTTAATATTACATTAATGTTTATTTTTATCATTTCTACATTCCTAATTAAACATTTGCCCTGAAGTTCTGCATAAAAATAAGAAAATAGTCAACTGAAAAGTGCTTGAATTATATTTGAAATTAAATTAGTTTTTGGTGTTTCAACAATTGTCATGCTGCTGTCAAAAAAGGATGTGGAAAATGATTAAAGTTCTATGAACATAACACATTTCTATTTGAAATGACACATTCAAAAATTCATCACTCTGATTTTTTTATGTAAATATTAAGTGTAAAGGAAATGTTAAGTACAGTAAGTAGTTTCATGGCGCTACATATGCTGGCCGCGTGAATTACAGTGGTGCTTGATTTGAAATTAGTGGTGCATTAAAGTCCTTGAAAGTTCTTGGATCAGCTGTTTATGAAAGATTGGGAATCCTGTTTATTGTATTTTGTTTTGAATTTTTCTTAAGTCATTGACCTGTCTTAGGGCAGTGCAGCACGACAATATTTGTTTAATTGTATTTGTATTAATATTGATTTAATATTTCTACTTTTTTAATCAAACATTTGCCCAAAGATAAAATATAAAAAAGGTCGGCGCCGGTGGTGTAGTGGTTAGTGTGTCGACACATGCACTCTGGTGCTCACAGCGACCCGAGTTCGATTCCCACCTTGTGGTCCTATGCGGATCCTTCCCCTCTCTCTGCTCCCCACACTTTCCTGTCAATACTCTCTACTGTCCGATCAATTAAAGGTGAAAACCCTGAAAAAATGTATTTAAAAAAAGATATCTTATATATATATATATATCATATATATATATATACACACACACATACAGGAAAATAGTCATATTTAAATGAGTACATATTTGAGCATATACTTTAATGTAAAAACAAAATAATCCTTTGCATGCAGCAAAGAGAGTGCAGATGAAATTTAGCTATACATTTCATTCATTCGTTTTTCTTCAGCTTAGTCCCTGTTTTATCAGGGGTCACCACAGCAGAATGAACCAACAACTATTCCAGCATATGTTTTACACAGCGGATGCCCTTCAATGCTGCAACCCAGTACTGGGAAACACCCATACACACTCATTAACAGTCACACACTACAGCCAATTTAGTTCAACCAATTCACCTATAGCGCATGTGTTTGGACTGTGGAGGAAACCCACGGCAACACAGGGAGAACAGGCAAACTCCACACAGAAATGCCAACTGGCCAAGTCGCGACTCAAACCAGGCAATTGTGCTGCTAACCACTGAGCCACCGTGTTGCCTCAGCTATGTATTTATGTATTAGTATTTAGCTAATTCTGGGGCAGGTTTTTGATTGTTCAGTGTCTCTCTCAAAGAATAAAAAAAATGATAACTGATTGATATATCAATATCATTAACAGGATTTTTGTCACATCACCACCCACTAACCGGTCTCGTTCCTTGTTTACTTTTTGGGATCAATGATAAAAGTAATAAAGTTACATTAAAAAATGTGGTCAATATTAACTGATTGAGTAAATTGTGATGTATATCATTATCAAGATATGACATTATACATGAGATTTTTGGCATATTGGTCAGTTCTAACCGTTATCTATCCTTTACTTGTTTGCTTTTTTTAGGATCAATGATTAAAGTAATAAAGTTTATGAAGTATCCTGGAGCTCCTGGATCTGCTGGGCAAGTGATGTGTTCAGTAGCTCAGCCCATCCAGAACAGTAAACCACAGCGAACTCCAGTGCAGATCCTGGCTGCTGGGATTCCTCAGACCTTCAAGCCTCAAATGCAGATATTTGCTCCTGCTCCTGGCACAGCGAGTAATGGTCAGAACATTTTTCAGATTTTTTTTCTTAATCCTTGTGTTTTTTAGATCTAATTTTTATTTTTTATTTGCTATATTGAGTGTTGGTGGTGGTGTTTTAGAAATTGGCTTAAAGGGCCATGTAACCCCCCTGTCTCAACAGAGTGTTTTCACACCTCTAGTTTAGAAAAAGTCAGGAAAGTGGGTGTGTCTAGCTCTGTTTAGGTGGGAGTGTCGGGGGAGGAAAAGAGGGAAGGGTTTGGATAAAAATGGTAGTTTACATTTGGGCACGCGCTGATTTTCACCGAGGCAAAACAAACACACAGACGCAGAGGAGACAGTGACTGGAATATTTGATACCGCACGTCGTATAAGAAAAAAAAAACTCAGCATTTTTCCTTAGTGCTGTGAATTGAGACGCACTACTCTTTCACATAGTATTTTCTGCCAATGTTAAATAGCAAATATGCAATATTTTATGCAGCCAATCAGTCTCAGACTTTATTTAACTGCGGGAAAACAAACACACAGACGCAGAGGAGACAGTGACTGTGGAATATTTGATACCGCACGTCGTATGAGAGAAAAAAACCCTCTGCATTTCTCTGTAACTTAGATGCACTGGGTAGGTAGCGTCAGAAAGCCGTGTGTGTATAGACTGACAAAATGTGGCGAAAATTCAACACAACAGTAATAGTTTGATTGCGATGTTTACACTTGGCGTGTCGCGTGCACTGTAATCCACACGTGAGTCCAGCTGCGCTCTCATAGCGGGAAAACGAAAACAAAACCTTCATTGCAGCACATTAATAAACACAACTCTGACGAGCAGTGTCTCTAAACTGTTCTTGTTTTTCTTCCACTTGTTTTGGCAACACAACGTGGCGTCTCTCTGCTGTCTGAACACTGTATCAGGTAAAACAGTCTTCGCTGCTATCATGCATATTAATGAAGTTGCACCGCATACACAATAGAGCGTGCTGATAGGTTTAAACCAAGTCTTTCTCATGAATGAATGCAGCACACTCAGAGACGTCACAAAGTACAGACAGCCAGTCTACACGCTAGAATACATGCTAAGATCTAATGGCTGTGACGCAGCTTCAAAAATTAGTTTCAAACCGGAAGAACCAATTTGCTCGAAATAACGCAAAAACAACCAATTTTCACTTTTTTGTAAAATATTTGTGTCCTAATAGTGTTTTTAACAGCGTGGGACACATATATGACTGTCAACCGCTCAAAATGTGTTTTGGTGTTTCGTGACTCTTTAAAGTCTGTGTGAACCAGAAGTTGCTGAGACTTGTTTTTCAGTGTGTTGATGTAGTTCCAACTGAATTGGAATATTGAGTAAGAAGCGGAGCTTTATTTTTACGCATCATTTCCTCTTAACAAAGTAATGGTAAGGGGGTGTGGTTACGAATATTGTGCTGACGTGTCAAACTGACGTCAACAGAGAAGGACGGTCACTCCAAATGCAGAAGTAAATTTGATTGAGACTTTGATTGAAAATTGCCAAACAAACTTTTTTTTTCCAGATGCACAGATTCGTTGTTCACCTAAAGAATAGCAAAGTGCCCTAACAAAATAAACAGTAACATTTGATTTCACATGGACTTTAAGGTTTTTTTTAAGGGATAGTTCACCCAAAGATAAAAATTTACTCACTATTTACTTTTCCAGTGGCTTCAAACCTTTGAGTTTCTTCATAAAAATAAACACTGTGGAAGTCAAAAGGTTTCCTGGTTCCAAAATTGCAGATTCACAGTTTCCAAAACTAAAGATTCTTCAGTTTTGGGTGAACTATCCTTTTATGCAGTTAAAGGGACAGTTCGCTCAAAAATGAAAATTTTCAACTTTTCTAACAGAGATGTGCTGAATTTAAGTATCGCAGTATTATTCATGCAAAAATCTTTAGGTTGCTTGCTTTGCTTTGCGTGCAAAAAACAATAAAATACATCTTGACTGTTTAAAAAACATTAACAGTGTGATAAAGGCTATTATATTATAGTTAGAATAACACCAGAATTCAGGTTATGGTAGCAAGCATATCTCTGTATGAGGTTTTTATTTATTCCATAATATAACATTTAGTTCAGTAATGTCACAGTAATGTGCCATTTTCCCCGAATATAATGTGAATATGATATTGGTTTTATACAGTTAATGTTTAGTGAGTTGCATTTTAGACTCTTTGTCGGTTCGTATTTCGCATTTAAGAATGAAAACAGTTGGAAACAATAGACCCTTTTCATAAGATTATGACGCGTTTAACGGTCTTCAAAATCCTAAATCCTTAAAAGTTTTTAATATTTTGATTAAAATAAAAAAAAGCGTAAAAACATTTATATGTATTTATGTATGTATTAAATTGTCTTTGCATCAAATTACAAAAATTAATTACAGCTTATGCGAGGTGTTTCTAAAGCTGCGTCTATGGGGCTGAGAGTAAATTTGATGTTATTCTTTCTTCTGGCTGCCGTTATTATTGTTAGTTTTTCTGAAAGTTTTGATAACACCATCATGGAGTTTGTCTTTTACTATTTCAGCAAATATGATTGTAAATAAATGATTTGTTGTACTCCTACTCACTGCACTCTATGTTTAGCAAGCTACTGAGAAACCTGGAAATGTGAAAAAGGTCTAAGTTGCATATTAGCAATGCTAATTCTTGCTTTGTTCCTAAACGAATCAGCCTTTTTGATTGAATAGTTTCACATATTTTGAAGCAACATGATGATGTGCAAATGATGTCAATATTTGCATTAGCTGAACTATCGCAGTAAGAAATAATTGAAGAAAAATGAATCAAATATTTTTTGTTTTATAGCACTGAAAAGAACCTCCAGTTCATCGAATTCCTGTCCTCGCTGTAAAGCCATTTACCAAAAGAGTCTGCCCCTCCGTGGATATTTCTGTGTAAGTTTTCATCCGTTCCCTTCTTCTTAGATGTAAACAAATTTATCCATTTTAAGTCTTTACACTCATGTTCATTCATCTTGTTCCCCCTCATTTTCCAGCAATGCAGTCAAGAACTTATCAAGAGCATCTGGAGCCTGAAATCCCAAACTAGAAATAGGCTCAAAGCCCGCTCAAAACGGCCCCCGTGTGACACTCACGCCTCCTCTGCATCTTCAGAAACCTCTCAGAAAGACGTCACTTCTTGCGAATTGTCCGAGGGAGCACCTAACCCTCGCTCTGGAGATTTAGATGAACAGGGCAGAATGATCATGCTGGTTGAAGACTTCTTCTATGGTCAACACCCTGGCCGGCCTGCAGACATCAGATATCCAGAGGAGCATGTTACAATGAAATGCCATCTCTGTTCCAAGAAGTTAATAGGCAACATTGAGTAAGTTGTTTTTGGATTGCTTCTTGAACAGTTATTACTGTGTTATACCGGTGAATAAAATTAAGGGTGCTTTCACACCTGTAGATCAATTCTTTTGTTCAGAAACAGGGAATTAAATTGTTACAATATGGTGCAATATGGTTCGCTTTCACACGGCAATGTTTCTAAACAGACCAAAATAGCTAAAACAAGTCACGTGCGAGTAACTCTCCTCAGGCCCTGTTTACACTAATATGTTTTAGTTTGAAAACGCATACATTTTGCTACGGTTATGCCATCCGTCCACACGAGTGCCGAAAGTTTCGAGTGCCGAAAACAGAGCGTTTTGGAAACGCTGAAGAGGCCATTTTGGTTTTAAAACGCTGCTGCTCCGTCTCAGTGTGAATGGGGGAAAACAGAGACATCTGAAAACGTAGCTGGGGCTGCACACGTTCGCCTATCTGATTGGGCCTTTTTCCTCAATATTAAGTAGCCTACACATGGTTCAGTCCTAAGTAAGTTCAGACTTCGCGAAGAAAACAAACTCCCAAGAACACTAAATCTAAATCTACTTTATAACCTCATCCACATCACCCTGGCTACGTTGTTTTACTTTCTTAACAATAAAATGAAAACATGATATAAGGAACTGCCTATTTTTATTTTGATATTAGCAACTGAACAGACTCCAGAAATGTTGAGGCGTTGTGTAGCTATTTATTAATATGACTGTCATCTTTACTGTATGCATATTTATAACAAAACAAAGCCTATAACACTACTGCCTCCTTTCATTTTCATTGAAAATACGAAACACACCCTCTCTTTTGCTGAATATCAGTTTTAATAATTAATAATGGCCGTTATGAAAGTATAACGTGTAATACGTTTATATTATGAGAAATAAATGCAAGGGATCGGTCAATGTGCAGAATCAGTGTATGTTGTTACGTTAATTAAGATATTAAGATAGTTAGTTAAGAAGCTCAACCAAAACACGTTACCTGAGAGCAAGTAATAGATTCAAACGACCAAAGTCGGGGAATATGTCGTTAGATATAGAAAACAAGATGAATTAAATATAATGTTTAACAAATATAGTGAGGTTAGATCCAGCGGTAGATCCTTGATGTGCAGTGCGACGTGCACAGCTCTCATATGGGTAGATGTGCTCAAAGCACGCTGCAGTGCATGCCAGAGTGTGTGTGTGGTCACGTGATGTGCTTTTTTAGTGGTGCAGTGTGGACGGAGAGAATCGCTGGGTCAAACGCTAGTGTGGACACGGATCGTTTTCATTCTAAAATGCCTTTTTTAAACTAAAACGTATTAGTGTAAACGGGGCCTCACATTGGTCAGAGTTTCACAGTTTATTTTTCAGAGTCCCCCTCAGCTGTCATGCAACCTTATTTTAATTTATGGCAATAAGACATTATAAGTGAAAAGCTGCACATTCATTTTGAATAGTGACACCCACAGAAGACATCGTCACCCAATATAAAATCAGAGGTAAGATTCCTCACACATAGCTGTTGGCTAGAGTCATGCATCATAGGCTTTACATTATAGAGAGAAATAACAGATAAATCAAGACTGCAGTTCGGTCAATTTTCCTAATTGATAAACAGCTCTCATTAATAGTTCATCAGGCTTTCACTTTCGTATTTAACACCACGAAACCCACTTTTACTGGTAGGAATGACATCCCACCCTGCTCATAACTCTCTCTTCATCTAGCCGTATATATGCCTATTACATGTCCATAATACACTGTGATATAGCTTGGTTCATTAGTTCGTTGGATCGTTTAGCTTTCTCACTACAGTGAATCTACTCCAGCGATCGTTTCAATTGAGCTGAGACCACCTCATTCAGGCAATCTCGGACAGATTGTTTTGGCACGGATCTGAGCACGATTGCTGGATTCACATATGCCAAACGAACCAGGCCAACTGGAGAAACGCGCTAGGTTCTGAAACAAAAGTCTAGGTGTGAAAGCACGCTAAGACCCCTCTTCTTTACCCCAAATTACTATAAATCCTGAGTGTGACTTACACAGGTGAGTGGGCTTAACAAAACCACCTGTAGAAAACACACTCATTCACCTCAGTGACACATTATCTGACACTGCATTTATGAAGTTTGCTGTTTGCTTCACACAGGTGAGTGGGCTTGACAAACCACCTGGAGAATTCAATTCAATTCTATAATTGCTTTATTGGCATGACAAATGTTAAAAATGCATTGCCAAAGCTTTTATGAAGTTTACATAAAGAAGATCATAAACATTTAATAAAAAAATACAGTGTGTATGTGTATATATATATATATATATATATATGTATATGTGTATATATATATAGATAGATAGATAGATAGATAGATAGATAATTTTTTTTTTATTTGCTTGTTTATTTTACAGGGACAATACACTTGACATTGATATACAAAGACAACCGATGTTGCGTACAAAACACAATAATATTTAATGCTCACATTGCTGTAAGTATTTCAACCATTCCCCCAGCTTTACAGAAAAAACTGGGAGTTCTGATCGTAACTTTAAATCAGCAGGCATGGCATTCCATATATGTGAACCTTTTATTGAAAAGGATGACTGACCCACAGCGGTTCTGCATCTGCAGATTCTACAATTCCCACTTACTGCCTCTCTAGTCTTCGCCCCATCACTGCTGAATTTATATACCAACTCATATACGACTACTTTACACTTTAACATGGTTTTTAAAAACTAAAACTTAAAACAAGCAAAAAAAAAGCATCAAAACTTAACTAATTATACTTTTTAAGAATTTGACAATGGTGCCATTTATTGGTTTCTGATCTATTACTTTTTGTTTGTAAAGAGACATCAAAGGCTTAACAACTGACTAAGTTGCTTGACCCCAGAGTATTGCACAATAAGACATACGTGATAATATCATAGCATGCAGAAACATTTGCGCTGCTTTAAGAGATATATATGGTCTTATCATAAGAAAACAGTTTAAATTTGTCTTTATATTCTTAGACATTTTCTTAATATGGGCATCAAACTTAAGCTTTGATTCTATAATATGATATATTAATTATGATATTTAATAAATCATATTATTATTTAAAATATCATATTATTCACATATATCAATAAAGTAATAATAGATTTGAATAACCTGTACATTTAACAATCAACAGTTTAGGATAAAACGGTAATAAAAACAATAATAATCAATATATTTAGACTGATTAAATGATTCTCTCCCTTTAAAAAAAAAAACCTCTAGCACTCTATTCTCTGAGCACAAACATGTTCCTTTATATAATTAGCTCTTCTTGTGTGTGTTGCCTCTTCTTGTTGAGTTGCTGAATGCCTCCTGAATTTTAAGTCACTTTGGAAAAACGCATTTGCTAAATGACTTATTTGTTTTGAGAAGTTTTAAGTGATTTTTATCCCTCATTTTAAAGGATGATGAACCATATGAAACACCACATGGAGCTGGATTGGCGAACGAGGGAAGTGGACTGTCATACTGTATGCCAACACTGCTACAGAAACTTCTCAACACCCTTCGGTCTGCAGTGCCACCTGGCCGTCCATAATCAAGCAGAGTCCTCAAGTGAGTCTGTACTACTGAAAATGATATTGTACATATGTGTCGAGAGCAAGCTTTTAAAACATTTTTCATGCACTAACTACATGTGACATAGGGCTGGATGATATGGCAAAAATTTATATCACGATATATTTATATATTATACTTAATTTCGGTCAATACGATATAATTCCGATAACGATATGGACAATATTAAAAAAAGACCGCACGCAATGGGTGTCTGTACCCACAAATGTCTGCAAACTGAATTCTGTAATACAAAGTCTATAATAACATCCAGGCTCTTATAACTTTTTTTTATAACTTTAATTAATTTATGTTCACTTTTATTTGTATTTAGCCTTTACAAGCAAGAAATGTGAAATAAACTATATATATATATATATATATATATATATATATATATATATATATATATATATATATATATATATATATATATATAATTTTTTTTATTATTATTTATATTTATATATATATATATATTTATAAGCTATAATTCCAAAATGTATGTCTAATAATAGAATATTAATGATGATGAAAATGACAATAATAGTAACAATGAATTAAATTTCTTATGATGCTGTTTTGAATGTGCTTGAATGTGAGTTAGCTGCTAACTCATTTGGAAATCATACTTCCCGTGCGGCTCCCAAACGATCGTTCTGTGCAACAAACTGAAACTTACAACTTTATTAGCTGTTATTCACAGCCTATGTAGGTTCTGTTCACTAAAGTAGACCTCAATTGCGTACTCGCACGCGTCCTTTCAGTAGTCAACAAACAGTGCATCAGCTCACGTGTCATTTCACGGCCGCGGCTACATCATGACATTAAGACAGAAATGACATTTTTGGGTGAATTATACCTTATAAATACAGTATGTAATACTTTTAACGCCATTTGGAGGTTTCAAAGTTGCTCATTGCTGTCAATGTTGCTGTGAAGACTTGTGCGTCTGCCTTTACGCTTCTCTTCTGATCTTGAAAATATAATTGGCTGAATCGTAGAATAACTGAATTAAGATTGTGTGTAGGGTCGAAACGAGATCGCGATCTTTTTTTGATTAATCGTGCAGCTCTAGTACACCCTTATTAGTACATCTAGACTTTGTAAAAGACCACTATAGGACCCCATTAAAAGCAAATTCACACCAAGAGAAATAGTTCTCTTTAAAGAAAACTATTACAATAAACATTTGTTTTTTATGATTTTGAGCAAAGGTAAAAGACAGTAACTTGTATTTTTTTTTTGGCTGAAAATTGATTATTGAAATCTTTGGTACAATAAGTGTCTCCTTTATCATGTGGATAAGTATCTTGAGTTTGTTTTGATGTTTTTCTAATGTTATAATTTCCGTTACCTACCTATAATTAATTAACTAAATATTTGACTTGACTTTTCTCAGCTCCACACTGTTTTATTAATGTTTGACCGTTGGCAAATTAATTAAAAATGTTTAATTCTTTTGAGCAGAGGTGTGCAAGATCTGTGAGTGCTTGTTTGAGAGCGAACCTCTCTTTCTGAACCACATGAAACACGTGCACAAGCCTGGCGAGATGCCCTACATGTGTAAGGTAACTCATGCTTCATTGCATTCCTATTAACAAAAACTGCTTTGTCTTAAAAACATTTGATGAAAGTCAGTCACTCTTGTGTTTTCCGACCTCAGGTGTGTGATTTCCGCTCCTCTTTTTACAAAGATGTTATAAACCACTTCACAGAGCAGCACAAGGACACCTGCATCTTATTGTGCCCGTACTGCCTAAAAATATTTAGGTCTTGTGGCGGATTCCAGTTGCACTACACTAGACATCAGGTAAACAATGTCCTTAGCATTATCATTATTTTTAATTATCGTTAATATTTTTGTGTTTCATATGTAAAGGTGTGTGTTTATTCATGCAGAAAAAAGGATCACGAAATTGTAATAAATGCCGACTTCAGTTCTGCTCGGAGAAGGACGAGTGGTACCACAAACAAAGGTTTCACAGGACTTATGTCAAGCCCAAGCAATTGGAGGGCCTTGTACCTGGTACTAGGGTAAGAGACTTTCTAAATGTTTCAAAGGGGACCTATTATGCAAAAATAACTTTCGTACAGGGTTGTGTGGCAGCAGTGTGTGAATATATTCAGCCTCTAATGGTATTAATGTTTAATCGCACATCTGCAGAAACGCTTTGATTGACATTCTCCTTCAGAGGGGGAAAGCCCCGCCCATTAGTGACCATCTCTCCCTCATAAGCATAGACAGCCCTGAGTGAGAAGCAGCCGTCTACCATTAGAGTTCAGAATATGCCACTATGCTAACACATAGGCATTCATAGCTCCACCCTCTTTTGAAAAGAGCACAGTCTCATTTGAATTTAAAGCAACAATGTGGATCAAACCCTAAAAGTGGCAGTTTTAAAGAGTTATAAAACATTATCTGTGTGGTATTTTAAGCTGAAACTCACATATACACTCTATGGACAGACACAATCTTGTAAAAAGGGGCATAATAGGTGCCCTTTAAACTTCAGTTTATATTTATTGCTAGTTTGATGGCTTTAACGTATTTCCCTCATGTCTGCTTCAGATAATCATCCGAGCTTATGCTGACAAAACTGACAACAGAGCTCAGATAGGAGAATCTCCAGTGGAGCCTTGCCCAAACACCACATCAACACCTGACCAATCTCAAAATATCAACAGCAAAATCATTCCTGTGAAGAAAAAGCCAGTGGAAAGTATGGTGGAGCTGATGGTCAAGTTTGAGAGCAATTTGTGAGTTTTTTTTCGTGTCCTGATATGCTGTATGCTATACACTTTTAACTTGCTTTTAAAGTCGATGTGAACCAGATGTTGCTGAGACTTACTTTTTAGTATGCTAATGTGCTTCCAACTGAAATGGAATATTGAGTAGGGGGCGGGGATTTCTTTTGGTGCACCATTCCCTCATAGCAAACTAACGGTAAGAGTGGCGTTGTTACATTAACAGAAGCAAATGTTCAGACTTTGAAGATTACCAAAAAACTATTTTTTTGTGTGTGGAATAGCTTGTACGGATTACTTGTTTGTCTAAAGAATAAGGGCCTACTCGCACTATGCTATCCGAACTGTGCCCAGGCCCGTTTCCCGGATCGTTTGAGAAGTGTGAGTGCTCTGAATCTGGCTCAGTCCGGTTCACTTGGGCTTTGGCGCGGTACACTTGTGTGTGAGTGCAAAACGAACCAAAGCCCGAAAATGAAAGCGAGACGTGACTTTTAAGGGACCGTTTCATGTGCGTTTATTAATCATTCTTACTGTTCAATGAATACAAACTGTCGTTGTTTTTTGAAGACGCAAACCTCTCACTGCACGAAATCTCCACACCTTAAGCAAACCTCCCAATACCTGCAGCACGAGGACTATTAACATGGTTTTCTCCATATTATTGAAAACACCTGAGATTCGGATATATTTATAAGGAATTATTTGACCTCTTTAAATTTGTTTTAACATTTATAATTAATAGTGGGCAGTTATAGGCGTTAACGTGCTGCGTTAACGCGAGACTCTTATCGGGCGATTTAAAAAAATAAATAAATATCGCTGTTAATCTATTCTCAAAGTTGGGTTGGGAGCTTGGTTCTATTTACGCAAGCTATGATGACTTTCACCTTTATATTTTAGCGCGGATGTATACCTGACCGAATTGCACTGTAGGTGTCGAGAACGAGTCTTCGAACCTGTGTGTATTCCTACTGTGAAATTACCACCTCAAACGTGACGTGTTATTATGGATGCAGTTCACTAGAGTGAATCTGATTGTTAGCTCCGCGTCTAACGATCAGGCACCTGTAGAGTTTATGCGTTCAAGTAAAACATATACAAATAAAATGTACCTGGTGCTTTTTAAAATGAATGACGGTGAATGAAAGTCAAACCGGTGAGCTGTCTGACAAAACAAATCAGCAGGATGCTGGATCTTTCACTTACTTCCAAGACACTACTGACTACACTTGCATGGACATCTGTAATCTAGTTATTTGCCTTAATAGACAATAATATAATTAAGATGTTTACGTGAAGTGCTTTCATGTAAAAGTTTTCTGTATTTTTTGGTGACTTTAACTGCAGTTCGGCAGTTTCACCTTCACTCATGAACGTTTCATTCATGCCCCCTTGACGAACTGGGGTATTAGACGCAAATAAGAAGTAAGGACTGGTGAGAGTGTTATGGAATTTATTAACGCACACCAAATGGAAAGAAAAATTTCTGCATTTTCTCAAGCCACCTGGCTTGAGAAACCCGTTCTCAGACTTTTAGTCATTATATGGGTACCACACATATTCTGAATGCCTTCGACAGAATTCAAATGAGCCATTTTAATCTAGATTAATCTATATTAATTCCAAGATTACAGTGAGATTATTCTAGATTTAAAAAATTAATCTATGCCCACCTATAATTATAATACACTAAAACAATACTATACTAATCTTCTGGCATTGCATTGATTTTATTCTTCCAGCAACACAAAAGAAAAATACTACTGTATGGAATGCAACCATGATATCCCGTATTTTTCCAACCATTTCCCCACCTATGTGAGCTGCTCACTCTGCCGATACTGTACCTGCTGTTCCAGAGCCTATGCCAATCACATGATCAGGTGAAAACCTTCACATTTTTACAGTCTGTAAGGTAGTGTTTTATTTTTTTAATAGTCTTTCATGTCCTCTTCTTTCATTACAGTGTGCATGTCCCTCGTAAGAGCACCAAGAGATATATTACACTATACAAACCCTGCCCAAAGTAAGACATGCTTTTATTTTTTATCTTTCTCTATTTAATGTGAATGTAATATTACTTTAATCCTCAGTCATGATCATGATGAAAATGTTTGCAGAAAGGGGCGTCTAAGTTGTACCAAATGTAAGTTCAATACTACAATTGGAGATTCGATGGCCAAACATCTCGCTGATTTTCCTAAACATCAAGCTAGCCGGTCCACCATTCGAGGTGAGCTTTTAATTTCTAACAAAACAAAGACTATAATAGAGTAATGTTTTCATAATGATAATATTACACTTGCTAATAAAATTCCTTATGTTTCAGAAGGGTTTTCACAAGGCTTTAAAAGGTAAGCTAATTTTACATGTTAAGTTTTAAAGTGATAGTCCGGCCAAACGTTGAATTCAGTTCATTTTCTCACTTATAAAGGAACAAAAACACTGACAAACCACATGAGATTATCAATATGCACGCATGAGGCCACAACATTTCCTAATGATATTACAACAATTTTTTAAAAAATTAACTTTTTGTTATTTTAATGTGAAATTTGCCACATGTGCTTGTATGATTTGCCACACACACACATGTAAATTAGGGTTTGGCCGATAGACGATGCCATCGTACATCGCCGATGGCCGATAGACATCATGATCCTGAGGCAGCATGGCAATCCTCCGCCCCTTCTCAAACCCTCTCGCGAAAAATACACACTCAGGCCTCGTTTACATTAATACGTCTTAGTTTTAAAATGGCGTTTTAGAATGAAAACGATCCATGTCCACACTGGCGTTTCATCTAGCATTTCTGAAAAGCCCTCATTCCACACTATACTGCTGAGAACGAACATCACGTGACCACACACACACGCATACATACACACACACACACAGGCATACGCGCAAGTCTGAGCTCCAGGCAGTCAGCAGCTAGTGCTCTGGGCACAAAACCCCAGTGAGCAGTGCACGTTGGACAGTTTATCAAGGATGTACCGCTGGTAGTTGTTAAATGTGATAATTAATTAATCTTGTCTCTATTGAACGACTCTTCTGTCTTTTGAATCTCTCAGGGAACGTGTCACAGCATCAGTACACTGCGAGAAACTTTCGAGACACTGCTCGCTGCAGAGCCATTTGAGCTTCAGCGAGGGGGAGCTTGAGCTTGAGCTCCTCCTCCTGTAAGCTGTTTTAATGCGTACAACCACCCCACCCCTAACCCCAACCCCCAGTGACATCACTCGTAGAAGAAGTGCAAGGAAGGAGGAGCTGGAGCTCAAGCTCCCCCTTGCTGGAGCTCAGCTCTGACCAAGTGGCTCTGCAGTGAGCACCACTTGAGACTTTCGCTTTCACGCGTGTACTTAGTAATTTTAGCGAAAACCTCAGATACTCCCGCGGATAAAGTGATTGACAGGTGGTAATTTGTGTGTAACTTATCTTTATTTATTTATGATTTGGTTATGGGTAAAATAAAGACCATCCTGGTCAGGTAGTTGAAATGGTAGGTTACAAATACCTAATCCGTTATGAATTTATCAATTATTCATGAATATTTAATCAGCTGCTGCCTATGACGACGATGCAGTTGTCCATCGCGATGTTTCACATTAGATATCATACGATGCCAAATTGGTTGACATCGCCCAACCCTAATGTAAACTGCTGAATATAAATGTTTAATGCACATTTATGCATCGTGTCATATCACTCATCTCATTACTGTGATTTTTCTGTAGTGACAAGACACCAATAATATCGGTTTATGAGATGGTTGGCATTAATTCCTGCCTATGTTTAGGTGTGTGTGTGTGTGTATATAATACAAATTTCTAAATACATCTCTGTCAGCCCTTATTGTCAAGTGTAATTATAATTTACCCCATATTTCGTCCACAACACAACTCATTCCTTCATTTTCTTTTCGGCTTAGTCCCTTTAGTAATCTAGGGTCTCCACAGCTGAATTAACTGCCAATTTATCCAGCACATGTTTTACACAGCGGATGCCCTTCCAGCCGCAACCCATCACTGGGAAACCCATACACACTAATTCACACACATTCATACACTATGGACAATTTAGCCTACCCAATTCACCTGTACTGCATGTCTTTGGACTGTGGAGGAAACCGGAGCACCTGGAGGAAACCCATGCGAACGCAGGGAGAACATGCAAACTCCACACAGAAATGCCAACTGACCCAGCTGAGGCTCGAACCAGTGACCTTCTTGCTGTGAGGCGACAGCACTACTGCGTCGCTCACAACACAACTCAAAATAGGTTACTCCTGTGGCTTATTTATTCACCATTTCTAGCTAAAATTAACCTACAAATTCAGTTAAAAGGATTCTCATCCACAAAGACATCTACTCAATTTGTTAAAGTATTTTTTCACAACTACAGTATGATTATTTCTGATTACATTGTAGAGCTCATTAATACTCGCATCTGTTCCAAACATGGTGAAAATCAACCATATCATTCATTCATTCATTCATTGTCCTTCGGCTTAGTCTCTGATTTATGAGGGGTCACCACAGCGGAATGAATAACCAATTCAAGAGTTCACATTTGGCATGCTGTCCCAAGTTTGGCATGCTGTCTTGGGAGAGAGCCCTGGGCTCCCTCCCGTTTGCAGGGCGAGAGGGGACCTTTGAGCTCAGGTAGATTTCAACAGCTCCCCCTTTTTGATATGAGCTGATGATTAAAATGATTGTAATGAAGAGATATGCTGCTGGATGAGTTTGACTGTAGTGCTAACTTTAGGTTGATCAAATAACTTGTAGTGCATGTTTTTAGAATGTGGGAAGAAACCGGAGAACCCGGGGGAAAGAACCACGGGAAGAACATGCTAACTTCGCACAGAAACGACAGCCGACCTGTTAAAGGACTGAAACCGATGACGTTCTTGCTGTGAGGCAACAGTGCTAACTACTGGGCCACCGTGCTCCCCTGTGAAGGGAAAGGTGGAGGAGTAGGGGTGAAAGGGGGGGATCTTCCATCGAAGATGACTGTAGTGAGCAAACCTGGCTCTTTATAGTGGGTTAGGAATCGTCTGATTGGTGGATCATACATAGTTAATGCAGAACCAGCCGCGTTCAATCATAATCATTTGATCCCCTCGAAATTAGTTAATAAATAAACTTCACTTATTCCAGCATGTTTTATGAAGCGGATGCCCTTCCAGCCGCAACCCAGTACAGGGAAACACCCATACACTCACATTCATATACACACTCATACACTACGGCCAATTTAGTTAATCCAATTCACCCATAGCACATGTGTTTGGACTGTGGGTGAAATCGGAGCACCCGGAGGAAACCCACTCCAACATGGGGAGAACATGTAAACTCCACACAAAATGCCAACTCGAACCAGCAACCTTCTTGCTGTGCGGCAACAGTGCTAACCACTGAGCCACCCAATCACATCATATTAGACAAATTCCTAGAGTTGGAGTGGATTCTTAAACCATTTCTGAAACCAAAAAACTAAATCTTTACCCACTTACCTAAGCCAAACCATACCTTTAATTTGCATATCAGAGAATCATTTAACATTTTGTATCAATGCATTCCTCCATCAGGTCCAATGTTGTCCATCCAGTCCAAATTTTGTATTCATCCCATCCCCTCTTAGACTTTTCATTCTAATAAACGAGCTTGAGTTTGCCAGGCTCTTGTTTGGTCTTAAGAAGTAACATCTGAATGAATGCCATTGCAGGTTTGTCTTCATCCCGACCAACCTACTCCGAGGAGGCCAGAGACTCAACAACATGGGCTTTTTGCATTTGCAAGTCAAGCAAGTGGACAGGAGTTCCTCTATACCCCTTCTTCAACCCAGTTACACAATAACGCTCCCTGCCAGCCCCGCTCGCATGCCGTCCCTCCCCATCCAGGCTCAGCCCACAGAAAAAAACGACGTTCCACAGAAAACCAGCAAGGTCAGGCCAATAGCTCCAAAGCCAGCTTTACACAAAGAGATTTCTGATGTCAACACAAGGGGGCGTGCGTCAGAAAACTCGCTCACTGCTGCTCAGAGTAAAGTTGTGCTGTACGCCCTATGTTGTGGCGTCCCTCAAGCTGCCATTCGCTTCAATATGCCACCAGAGGAAGTTCACTCGCTGCTTTTGAAACGCCAAACTCGGGTTGAACCATCAAAAGCAAATACTTCTTGACACCGCAGGCAGCGGATAAGCTAATTCAATGGGTTTACTGCCAACGTGAGCAGCAGCTACCAATCAGCGAAGAAAACTTGTTGGAATTCATGTGCAAGCATGATTCGCGAGACTTCTCTTACGATTCGGTGGTTGATTTCTTCCTACGCCATGATCTGGGCGTGCAGGCGTTTGCAACATCCAGCAAGTTGCCGCCATTTAATTGCCAGCACCTAGAGCGCTCCTTTTCCAGCTTTCTAAAAGAGCAAGTCAACTCCCAAACATTTAGTCTGTCCTCAATAGGCACCATGGACGAGCTGTCCATCTTTGTGGATATGGAGAAGATGGTGGATTCAACATCCATGATGTCTGCTTTTAAACTGATAGGCACCACAGAACCAACCATAGATGTTGTGTTTACAGCATTGGCTGATGGGAACTCATTATCCGTCATGCTTTTTGTCAAAAGCGAGCCTCTAAAGCTTGATGCACATACATTGTCTGACTCCGTCATCCTGGAGGCTCGACCTGAAGGGTTCACAAATGAGCAACGCCTTCAAGTTTGGATGGACAAAGTGTGGAGTCCATATGTTAACCCGAGTTCTGGTGGCAAAGGGTTATTAATAATGGACCCCTACAAAGGCCACACCTCCAATGAGTTCTTGGCAGCGCTCAATAGCGTTAATACTCTTCCAGGATTGATCCCGCACGGTTGCTCTCGCCGCCTACAGCCACTGGAAGTGTGTATGGGGCCGGTGTTGCGCGAGTTCATGCAGGCAAACTGGACTGAACATGTCACGAAGGCACCACAGGAATTGGTTGGAGCCAAAGCGTCTGACATCGCCATTATAATCGCTCGCTGGTTTACAGACGTTCTGGATGTGCTTAAAGCAGAGCCCAAACATCTCTTCCGCTCTTTCGATTGGATTTTGAGCACAAATGAATCCTCAGAGGCACCTGCGGAGCTCATGCGGAGTCTCACCGAAGCTCTGCTCGTCAGTAAATTGCAAGGAGATAAAGTTGAAGAGCAGAAAGCCGAGACCTCCAGCGTCGTTTCTGCAGAATCCTGGCCATCTCCGCAGTCCAGCATGCTCGCATTGAAAAAGATCTTCGAGAAGGACAGTGATGTGGAGACTTTCCATGGTTTTGAGGACTCGGAAATTACAGATCTTTAGGTTCTTCTTTTAAGAGACAGTTCACATTAAAATGGTTGTTTTTACCATTCTTCAGAATATCGTAATTCGTGTTCAACAGAAGAAACTCAAATGGGTTTGGAACAAGTGGATGAGCAGGGTGAGCTGTCTCTTTAGGGCAGGGGTCACCAATCTCGGTCCTGGAGGGCCGGTGTCCCTGCAGGGTTTAGCTCCAACTTGCCTCAACACACCTGCCTGGATGTTTCAACTATACCTAGTAAGACCTTGATTAGCTTGTTCAGGTGTGTTTGATTAGGGTTGGAGCTAAAATCTGCAGGACACCGGCCCTCCAGGAACAAGTTTGGTGACCCATGCTTTAGGGAGTTTATTATGTGCCTTTTCTCATTAGAAACTCGTCTCATTTTTGGAGAATGAAATTAAAAAAAAACAAGTCATGCAAATGTAGGTTATTGCTTGTATATGTAAATATTGGTTGGATTTAATTTGTTGAAGATCCCTATTAGTAATGCCTTCTATTGTTCTTCGGTGGACGAATGTGCAACTTGTTACACCTTTTCTCATCACTGTTGCCTTTTTCATCAGGTTTGATCTATCAGAATGTGCATGAATGTAAATAGAAATGTGTTGAAATCATCACCTATTGTATTTAGGGTTATACTGTAACATACTTGATTATGTGCTAATGAATAAACAGCTTTAGGTATGTAATTAAGCAGTGTTTGTTTTCACTTGGTTCATGAGAATGCATTTTAAAGCTGTCTTTCAATGAAATCTGGCAGTTTATTATATTTTTATGCAGTTTTGAGTCTTGATACTACTAAAACTACTAGGTTTTTAAAAATGTAAGGTGTAGCAACATTTATTATGACTACTTGTTCATTTAGGAGTACAGTTCAGAATGTTACATAATGTACATTTTATTTTATTTTCCCCCTGCTCATTTAGATTTTTTTTCAGACACTGTAAAACCCAAAAAGTTAAGGTAACTCAAACCATTTGAGGAGACCCATTGCAACCATTTAAGTTCAAAAACGAATCCTTATGAGTACTGTGAACTTAATCCATTTGAGTAAACGAAGCAATTTGAGGAATGTAAATCCAATAAATGAAGAGAACTCAAACCAACTGAGTACTGTAAAAACTAATAAGTTAACACAAATCAAACCATTTGAGGAAACTGATTGCTACAAACCATTTGAGTTAAACTAATCTATAGCAGTACTTAGGGCTTGACAATATGCAGTATCAATATATATTGCGATTTAGATTATTATTTTTTCAATAACAGTGATCTGATTTTTAAACCCATTTCCGGTATTCATTCATTCTTTAATTTTCTTTTCGGCTTAGTCCCTTTACTAATCAGGGGTCGCCACAGCGGAATGAACTGCCAACTTATCCAGCATATGTTTTACACAGTGGATGCCCTTTCAGCTGCAACCCATCTCTGGGAAACATCCATACACTACGAACAATTTAGCCTTCCCAATTCCCCTGTAGCGCATGTCTTTGGACTGTGGGGGAAACCAAAGCACCCGGAGGAAACCCACGGAGAACATGCAAACTACACAAACTCCACAAAACGGCAACTGAACCAGCCGAGGCTCAAACCAGCGACCTTGCTGTGAGGCGACAGCACTAACTGTTGCGCCACTGCATCGCCCATTTCCGGTATTTCGATATAAATTTGCATATATATATATATATATATATATATATATATATTTTATGATATATAAATAAGCTGAGTCTGAGAGTTTTATTTATTTGATAGTTTATTTCTTGTTTGTAAAGGCTAAATACAAATAAAAAGTGAACAAATTTTTTGTACTGTATTCAAAAAAAAAAAAAAAAAAGTTGTAAGAGTCTGGATGTTATTATAGACTTTGCAAATTCAGTTTGCAGACATTTGTGGGTACAGACATCCATTGTGTGGTTCTTGGCAGTTTTTTCCTGGTTTTTTAATATTGTCCATATCATTATCGGAATTATATTGTATCGACCGAAATTAAGAAATATATCGTGATATAAATTTTGGCCATATCGCCCAGCCCTAGGAGTACTGTGAACTTACCCCATTTAAGTTGAAGTAATGAGGTATTTAATTAACTCATTACCTTCAATACTGAGTTCAAAACTCTTTTCAAATGAGTAGAACTAACTTTCAGTCAATTTTGAGTTAACTACACTCATTTCAATTGATAAAGTTAATGTTGGGTTTTAGAGTGTAATGTATGTTTTATTACTAAACGTTTTGGATATTACAAAACGTTTTGGAGAAAATGCCACCGATGTTTGGTGTCTGGCTTTCAGTCTTTTTCATATATGACAATCTCTATGTTAGCCAGTTACCCAATATGCACTTACTTATTAAAAGACCATTTATTTATTAAAAATGACAAGGACACAGCAGACAACTTTATGAAGTTTCTTTATGTATAACAAAAGAGAGAGAAACAAGTCTAACTGTATTCTTGACAACACGATAGTGATCTGGAGGTGCTAAGAGCATGTCTGAAGATGATGATGTGGTAAACAGGACTCATTCAAAACCACTGCGATAAAAACAAACAATTAGTGGCTCCATAAAATAAAAGTGAATATTTGCAGATTCAACATTTATTATTTCAGCTTACCTGACCAAGTGGGCAATGTCCCAGTTCGTCTCAGATGACAGTGGTCCAATAATCTCCACTCCTTCAGCTGTTACAATGGCGATTTCATGCTACACACAAAAAAACAAAGAAATCTGTTATTGCCCACATCTAAAAACATAAAATGAAATGCTGGTCCTAAAATAAGTATCTTTTTATACTAATATACATTATGTATGTATATATATATATATATATATATATATATATATATATTATATATATATATATATATATAGAGAGAGAGAGAGAGAGAGAGAGAGAGAGGAGAGAGAGAGAGGAGAGAGAGAGAGAGAGAGAGAGAGAGAGAGAGAGAGAGAGAGAGAGAGAGAGAGAGAGAGAGAGAGAGAGAGAGAGAGAGAGAGAGAGAGAGAGATTTCTATATAAATTAACATCCTTTAGTACATGTTATTAGTTCACCATTCATATTTGAACATTTACAAGGCACAAATTCACTCCAGCAAGAGTTATTCTTCATTTCAGTATCAGTTTCTGAACTCCCTCAAATGCCTCAATTCTAATCTTGTGTTTTTCCAGGATTTTACAATTATAATCTAATATACAAGTTAAAATATTCCAAATAAATAACTTCCAGAGGGGTCATGGTTGAGTTGAATTAGTAGTGTGTTGTCATTGGTTTCTCAGCTCTAATACAATGACACACATGATTTCCTCACTGTTTACATTCACAGACACTGAATATTTTGTGTGGTTTTGACAACAATAAAACAAGAGACATTAGTTTAATACTCTCACAACATGCCATTTAACAGTAAGCTTGGCATCCCAGAAACCCTTATATCAGGAGTTTAAACTGACAAGACTTTAAAACATGCAGATACTTTGTTGTCAGAGTAACTGAGGCTCAAGCAGTAAAGTCTCCGCCCTCTTTCTGCAAAAATGGGTGGGGAGCAGGAGTTCATTTGCATTTAAAGAGATGCATAAAAACGTTGTTGCTACTTTCTTTGAAAAAGTGGCATTTGCTGCATAATAAAATAACTTATGTGTGGTACTTTAAGCTATAATTTAACAGAAACGCAATAGGTTGAAAGTCTTACCCTGTTGTAGGACCGGGCATCACGATAGTACAGAACTTTGAGGCATCGCTCTATCAGTTCTCGTGCCTCTTCCTTTGTGATTTTTACCTTGTTCTCGGTCACCTCTCTCATCAAAGGCTGGAAACACAGAAACACAGATAATAA
Organism: Danio aesculapii; assembly: GCF_903798145.1. NCBI lineage: Eukaryota > Metazoa > Chordata > Actinopteri > Cypriniformes > Danionidae > Danio > Danio aesculapii. Next base: position 44,716,964 of record NC_079453.1, read on the forward strand.
TCAGAATTAAGGTAAATATTTTTAACATATCAACTTAACCGCCAAAAATAGCTTACCTGTGCCAAATAAGCACCAAATCCTGTAGCTACTGTTGGGGCTTCATATGCAACTCCTAACTTGTCCACATAACCAAGAAAGCTTAAGAGAGCAATGAAAATTGTGTGTTTAGTGGAAGTTGAATAACTAAGAAACTCAAAGTCATCATGAAATCAAAACTGAGACCGAGAGCAATCGTAAATGTTGTTTTGATTTTAGACAGCAGTCGAGTGTTATATTTTTGACTTGTTTTTCGGTTTCGTCAACATTAAAATTCTTCCAAACAAAGCAGTTGGACATTGCAGAGATTCATTTCTGAATGAATCAGTTTTTGAACAAGTAATTTGAGTCAAGACTGAATAAATCAGTTTTTGAACAAATCATGAGTCAAGACTGAACAAAATGGTTTTTGATCAAATCGTTTGAGTCAAGACTGAACGAATTAATTTTTGAACAAATCGTTAGAGTCAAGGCTGAACGAATCAATTTTTGAACAAATCGTTTGAGTCAAGACCGAACGAATCAATTTTTGAACAAATCGTTTGATTCAAGACTGAACGAATAAATTTGAACAAATCGTTTGAGTCAAGACCGAACTAATACATTTTTGAACAAATCGTTTGAGTCAAGACCGAACAAATCGTTTTTTGACCAAAAATTGATTCGTTCAGTCTTGACTCAAACGATTTGAACAAATTGTTTGAGTCTGAACTAATAAATTTTTGAACAAATCGTTTGAGTCAAGACTAAACGAATCAATTTTTGAACAAATCATTTGAGTCAAGACCGAACAAATCGTTTTTTGAACAAATCGTTTGAGTCAAGACTGAACGAATCAATTTTTGAACAAATCATTTGAGTCCAGACTGAACAAATAAATTTTTTAACAAATAATTAGAGTCCAACAGAACAAATAAATTTTTGAACAAATCGTTTGAGTCAAGACTGAACGAATCGGTTTTTGAACAAATCATTTGAGTCCAGATGAATCAGCGGTTTTGAATAAATTGCTTGAATAAACAATTTACTGTATGAATGCTCTCCACCTACTGGCGGTTTTATTTTTAAAATTTATTTATTTATCCATACTAGACCTTTAATCACATTTTTGTGACCATTGTGAATGTTGTTTAACGGATTAGTTCACCCAAAAATGAAAATTCAGTTACTCACATTGTTGCTTTATTCATCTTCGGAAAACAAATAAAGATATTTTTTATATTTCCTACACAGACAGCATTGGTCATGAGACGTTTAAAGTCCAGAAAAGTAACCAAATACATTGTCAAAACATTCCATGTGACTTCACTCAAGCACAGTATTGCTCGTAGTAAACACACACCCTGGTGCGAGCTCTTGATTTATTAATGCAGCTGGCTTGGTCCAATTGATTAATTAGAATCATGTGTTAAGCACGCCAAACACCCAAAATGCTGAATGTCCAATCGCGTCTATGCATCGACTTAACATGTAAATCACTCAGGATTGATGCTTCATCTGTGTCTGGAGTTAAGTGAACGTACCATCAGGACCTTTTCTGTCAACAGAGGATGAGAGCTCTTGGATTTCATCTAAAATATCTTAAGTTGTGTTCCGAAGATGAACAATATAAGAGTAATTATTAACTATTCTCATTTTTGGATGAACAAATCTTTTAATACTGACTTTCATTTTAACGCAAATTAACTAGTTTACACCAAATGCTAGTTGCTAGTTAGTCTCCCACCTCTCTCCGTTGTAAAATCCACCAATGACCACTGTGTTCCACAAGGGGTTCATCTTGCTGCGGCGGTTGTACATGACCCGCGTGAGCCACGAGTGGATGGCTTTCGGGGTGTAGCTGTGTCCATCTCCAAGAAGCTCCTCGTCAATCCTACACAAAACCACATCAACCTATGAGTCTATAATATTATATTGTCTATATGTGCTTTTCCACAGGCTTTGTGACTATTTAGTCACCAATATTAGTACTTGTAGATGGTATGATGTTTCTTCTTCTTATTTTATTATAAACATGCCTCTGATTATATTTCTGGAAGCACATTGTACATTCATCCTTATAATTTTAAAAGAACATATCAAAAAACAAAACACGGTATGCACACTTACACCATCTGCTCGATGATCTGTTTAAGATACTGGTAATCAGCGTAGTCTCCTGACGCCCCTAGGATGGTGCTGTTGTTGACCTTCATGAGACGGGAGATGTTGCGGAAGCGCGCCAGAGAGCCGTAAGAGCCGAGCATGTCAGCAGCAATGATCACACCACCAGTGAACTTCACACCCAGCACTGATGTGCCAGTCACCATGGGGTTGCTGGAAAACAGGAACGATTATTAATAATTAATCAATAATGAATCGATTCTTAATTATACACAAAAAATGTTTAAAAGATTAGGATCTGTGTTTTTTTTCAAAGCCTAAACAAGGGTGTATTTATTTAATCAAAATACCGTAAGAATCGTAATGTTGTTAAATAATATATTAATAATAAAACATTATTATTTTTGTTATATATTATTTTCAGCTTTCAGAGATGTTGTCCTGCTATTTTAATGTTTTTCGTTCCTAGATCAAAGACAATAAAACACTATTCGAAAAAAATGTTTTAATTTTGCAAAAGATTTTGTTTGAAGGAAATGTTTTTGTCTTTCATCATAAGATAAATGTAAGTGTGTGTATATATTAGGGCTAGGCGATATGACAAATTTACAATCTCGATAATTATTTTCCATATTGAATAATAACGCTGTATATTTCAATATGAGTTGTTAATGTTTCCAGATTTAAAAGAGTATCCCAACAATGACTGAAGCCACAAAAAAATAGAGGGTCCAATAAATGGCATAACATTTCAGTCGATAAATTTTCGGTGGTCGAAAATTCAGTACATCTCTAATTTCAACACACTTTTAGATTCCCATTGCTCATGTTTGCTGTGTGATTGGCACTTGGATCAATATACAGTAAAAAAGTCCAGAGATTATCAGTGTTATTGACATAGATTTCATCACGATTCAATACATTGTTTATTGGCCCAGCCGTATATATAGACATACCCCAAAACAAAACAAGCATCAGTGCTTAAATTTCACAACAGTGCAATGTAATATCAGATTTGTTTATTAACTGATCTCAAACCTTTTGAAACCTCTCAAACACTGTTTTTCATATTTTTATTCCATTTCATTTATGTCCACAATTACTTCCAGATAATTTGACTTCAAAAAAGAGACATTTTCATTTTAGAGTATGCATAAAATAAAAAATTCATTATTATTCAGATTCACATATGCATATTAAATGCACGCATCTACTTTATTTAAATTTCAGAACATACAATGTCAAAACATGGAAGTTTCTTGAGTCATCATTTCGTGTCACAAAGTACTGTAAAAATGAAACTACATACAACTCGTTTCTCTGAAAATATTTAAAAGAATGTTTGACCACTAATTCATTAGTTCATTCATCATTAATTAATAATTTCAGTAGTTCTAAGTCTTTCAAATACATTTGAATAATACTTCATAGTTTCTAATACATTTTTTCATCTTGTTTGAACTAAACTTCTTGTTGACAAATCTGTAAAGCCTCTTGGTTTAAATAGGCAAAGAATAAACATATAAAACTGACAAAGTCTTCTTTTATATGTCATGAAATTATTGTTGTTATTGACATGTCTAACAAGATTATGTCAACTACTAAGTTACACAATGTGTACATTATGTAAATCACAACAAAAGTGTGTGAATCATAACTATTTGGTAAGAATATATACATGTATAAACATTATAACGCTATTACCCCTTTATTATTTAGATGCTTGAAAGCCATTTTAATCAATGTAAAGACCGGTTTTGATATTTGCCTATTCATTAGCATCAATGCTAACATGCTAACTGATCACTGGACCATTTACCCCTAACATTTTTAATTACACCAAGGGTTAAACCCTGTAAACGGAGATGAATTCTATTCAGAATATACTACATTTTTAAAGAAGAAATTCAATAAAAACAGATGTGCGACAGTTTTCCGAGATAAACAGCTACTTTCCTCCATGATGATGCAGCAGAGAAAGACAAATCGAAAGCAGTAACTCAGCGACTGATAGACATAAAACCGAGCCGCCGTCACGAACTCACAGTGTGTGTTTGAGTGGTCCACATGCTGGAGCTGCACTGCTGCCCGGGAACGAGTAAAACTGACCCGGTTTCGGCCCGTTTTCCCAGAAGTTCAGCTTCAGTCCGTTCGACTCCATGATCTAAACTGACGGAAATGACGCAGCTAGTGCTCACACGCCTCTATGGGCTCCACACGCGCAATGCATTGTGGGATAGGGGTTTGTGTTTATTTCTACGTTTTTTTAATCATTAATGAACAGTAGCATATAACATTTTACTGACATTAAGTATAGATGCCAAGGGGATGGTAAGTAGGCCTATAAACAAAATATGAACAAATGCAAATTGTACAAAAATAAAAGTGAATGAAATACATTATAAAAATTACACATTTTTGAAGTGCGTGGGGCTTTCTTGTTCAAAAAGTCTCTCATACTGGTAATATATAAGCACATTTTACTCAACCAAACCATAAAATTAGGTTTCTTATTAGTGAATTTACATTTATGAATGTAAAATTTCGTTAGAAGAATAAACAAATGAAATAAACACCTCTTGGTTAGGATAGTCAGTATGTTTATGTCTATGGTTTGTGTCATGCCTTTCAGTTCAGGAAGAAAAAGAATCTGCGTGTAACAAAATATTCATTCATTCATTTTCTTTCAGCTCAGTCCTTTATTCCACAGTGGAATGAACCGCCAACTTATCCAGCATATGTTTTACACAGCGGTTGCCTTTCCAGCCGCAACCCAGTACTGGGAAACAACCATACACTCTCACATTCACACACACACTCATACACTACGGCCAATATAGTTTATTCAATTCACCTATAGAACATGTGTTTTGGACTGTGGGGTAAACCGGAGCACCTGGAGGAAACCCACACCAACACGGGGAGAACATGCAAACTCCACACAGAAATGCCAACTGACCGCTGACTCGAACCAGCAAACTTCTTGCTGTAAGTTAACAGTGCAAAACCACTGAGCTGCCGTACCGCCCCTAAATGTGTTTAATGTTAGTTTTTTTGTTAATTCATGTTAATATTATTTATTTTTTAAAGATTTATTTTTGGCCTTTCTATTAGATAGGACAGTATTTAGACAGGAAGCGAAGTTGGAGAGAGAGAGGGGGTAGGGAAATGTCCTCAAGCCGGGATTTGAACTCAGGACACCCTGATGTGCTTCTGCACCATTTGTCAACACGCTAACCACTAGGCTATTGCGCCAACAGTCTGTTAATATCATTAATGTTAAATCATAGTCATATGTCAAACATGAATTCTGACTCTAAAGAGTTTCTAATAAAAATAAGCTGCTAATAAGATTTCCAAATGACTTATATTTATAGAGCGATACAGATTTAACCTTTTGAAAGTTAACCATGGTTTTACAATGGGATAAAAAATGAAATGAACATGGTTATGTAGCACACAAATTAACAATGGTTTTGCTACACTAACTAAAGTTTAAGTGTGGTGTTTGTAGTAAAACTGTGGTTATACAAATGCAACCAATCTTCAAATAAATTGTTATAGTGGTTAATTTTCAAGCCAAAGCAGCTTTGAGTGGACAACAAGCAAACGGTAGAACTATTAATCTTAAAAAAAAACAAAATTCTTCAAGTTAAATTCAGTTTAGGTGGCACAAAGATCCTGCAAATGCAAGACTTCTCTAAAGAAATGAATGCAACATGCAAAGTTTTGAACACTGAAGAGTCTGTGTTATAAGTAGTGACTGTTTAGTGTTTTAAAATTGACTTCAGGGATCTGAAATTTGTAGCAAAGCAATTGTAATTGGCATGGTGGCTTAGCACTGTCACCTCACAGCAAGAAGGTCACTGGTTCGAGTCCCAACTGGATAATTTAGCATTTCTGTTTGGAGTTTGCATGTTCCCCCCGTGTTGGTGGGGGTTTCCTCCGGGTGCTCCGGTTTCCTCAAAAGTCCAAACACATGCGCTTTTGGTGAATTGAATTAAATAAATTGGTCATAGTGTATGAATGTGTATGGGTGTTTCCCAGTACTGGGTTGCAGCTGGAAAGGCATCCGCTGCATAGAACATATGCTGGAATGGTTGGCGGTTCATTCCACTGTGCCGACCTCTGAAATAGAGGCTAAGACATTAAGGAAAATTAATGAATGAATAAATGATTTAGTTTGGTTCAATAATAATATCGACGCTGCAGGTCCAGATTTGGTTAGAAATAAACTACTAATAATATATATATTTTTAACAAATCGAACAATCGTTATAGTCCTTAAGTCTAATTTTATTCATAAACCGCAGGATCACCAGTCTAAAAAACTGCTCTATAGTCATACAGGTCTAAGTTCATTGGTCAGGCCTCATAAATTAGCGGCTATAATGCCACAGGCCTGTTTGTAGTTAAAGAATAAGAGACTGTTCAAAGGAAAAAGTGTCTGCTAAATGACCAGAAACAAATGACCTTCCTGCATATATAAGAGGAGGCCTTCCTTCTCAATGCTGAAAAGATAAAACTTGTTGAATAGCAAGTGTGGTGATTGTTTAGTCAAATTAAATGGCAAATTGATATCTCATAAAAAGCAATGAATTTAAGTAATGCCTGTTCATAGTGCGCCTGGAACCTTCTGTCAGCCTCACAGCATGAAGTAATGTGAGTTTTGCTGGAAAACAAGCCCACCAGGACCGCTTCCCTGTTTGAATTCCAGACACATCTGAAAGTGCAGACGGTTTGTTTTAGCAGCTGAGCAAACGCTGTGATCAAACCTTGGGAGTCATTGTGAGAGTAGGCCATCTCTATTAGACAAACAAATAAAAAGTTAGCTGATACAGACACTTCAGGCAGTCATTGATGATGATTTATCTGTGGTCTCAAATATTTCACTGGTGACTTCAGAACCCTAATAACCCTTCATTTACTTATTTACTATAATTAATTTTGATTAAACGCATCTAATCACAGCCTAATAAAAGTTACTACTTTGTTTACAATTTTGTATGTATTTAATTGAGAACTAATACCAAAAAACTAATAAAAATGTCAATGTTGACTTGAGAAAACTTTACTGAAATATTTAAAACACCTGTATGCTCTAAGTTTCAAAAGAAAGTAAGATGTGTAATATTTCATTCATTCATTTTCTTCGACTGAGTCTCTGATTTATCAGGGGTCACCACAAAGGAATGAACCGCTAACTATTCCGGCATATGTTTTGCAAAGCGAACAGATGTCAAATCCAGTTCCTGAAGGGCCGCTGCTCAGCACAGTTTAGTTCCATCTCTAATTAAACACACCTGATCAAACTAACTAGCTGCGTCCCAAATTGCATACTAATGCACTATTCTACGCCATTTTGTAGTATAAATAGTGTAAGAAGTGCGTTCACACTGAAAACTCTAAAAAAAAATTTAAGTGCACTTTAATTACCCGGATGATGCACTCAATTAGCCGATAAAATGAAGTGTGTAATGATGGACACTTCACGCACTCAACTACCACAGCTTTGCTCATGTAGAGGAAGGGGCGGAGCACATGTCGGGCACATGTTGAATAACTATTTATTTTGGATGGTGATAGCAAAATTTTCCTACGAGAGTCATTATAGCGCCTCCCGATGGGCAATGCGTTTATACTCATGGCAGGTCTTATTTGATAGTTTGATCATTTATTTCACTGATTTGGCAACCGTTAAACGTCATCAGTGAAACGGTTTAAATTTCCGCTTAGTATAAAAAACATCAGTGCTCCATTTGGGACGACACTACATGCATATACTATGCTGGTGAGTGTGTAAGTGCATAAGTACATAGTGCATGAGTGCAAAGTGTGCCATTTGAGACGCAGCTATTGAGTCCTTTGTTTAAAACCTACAGGTAAGTGTGTTAAAGCAAGGGTGGAACTAAACTGTGCAGAGCTGAAGCCCTCCAGGAAATGGAATTGACACCTGTGGCGCAGCGGATGCCCTTCCAGCAGCAACCCAGTACTGGGAAACACCCATACAGTTTCAAATTCACACACACACACTCACACTGTGGCCAATTTAGTTTATTCAAGTTTATTCTGACGATCCATTGGGGTCCTAAGCGGACTCGATTGCAGGGGGGGCCCGATTTCTCATAACACCGGGCCTCGAACTAGCTATCTTCTTGCTGTGAGGCGACAGTGCCAACCACTGAGCCACCATGCCTCTACATGTAATATTTCTAGTATTGCTATAACAAATTGTTATTCACGTAATTTAACATTTTGCTTGCATGGGTTAACATGTTGCTAGCACATTTCTTGCATGTTAGCGCACAGCTAAAGTTTTACCATATTTAAGCATGTTTAACATCACAGGAAAACAACAAAATATGAAGCAACCCGAAACTAGATGACCAGCTAAACCAGCCAACCAGTTTCATGAATCATTTAACTGGTTCTTCTAAGTGAAATGGTCGGTCAAACCAGTTTCCCAAATCGAAATGAATTGTTTGAAATGCACTGCTAGTTCGCTTCTCACTCTTGCGTAAGAAACTGGTTTCTTTTGGACAAGTCTGATTTGAGAACCGATTAGTTGATAAAACAGTAAACTGATGACTTTAATGAGGGGATCTCGCAAAACTGCATAACAAGAAACTTGTTTACTCACTGTTGACTTGTTCAGCCGGTTAAGAACCAGTTAAATGATTATCATTGATTTATTTTCCTTTGGCTTATTAGCCTCTATTTCAGAGGTCGCCACAGTGGAATGAACTGCCAACTGTCATATTTTTTACGCAGCTGATGCCCTTCCACCCACAATCCAGTACTGGAAAACATCCATACACACATATTTACACACACACTCATACACTACGAACCACTTTAGCTTATTCAGTTCACCTATAGCGCATGTGTTTAGACTGTGGGGGAAACTGGAGCACCCAGAGTAAAACCCACGTCAACATGGGGAGAACATGCACACTCTTCACAGAAATGTAAACTGGCCCAGCTGGGACTCAAACCAGCGACCTTCTTGCAGTGAGGCGACAGCGCTACCCACTGCGCCAACATGCCACCTTTCTATTGAATTTTTCCACAATACATTTCCTTTAAATGAAGCCACTTTGTTTTAATAATGTCTATATAAGCTACATGTTCAAAATACAGAATGAACCGCCAACTATTCCAGCATATCTTTTACGCAGCGGATGCCCTTCCAGCCACAATCCAGTACTGGAAAACATCCATGCACACTTATTTACACACACTTATACACTAGGGCCATTTAGTTTATTCAATTCACCTATAGCACATGTCTTTGGACTGTGGGGGAAACCGGAGCACCCAGAGGAAACCCACGCCAACACGGGGAGAACATGCAAACTCCATACAGAAATGCAAACTGGCCAAGATGGGACTCAAACCGGCAACCTTCTTTCTGTGAGGTCACACAAAACATTTTAAGTGTGAGTGTAAATGCTTTAAAATACATTTACTCGCTATACAGGCCTACCATTGGCTCACTATGCATTTACACATTGAATTATTGAACATCCTCCTACGGTGTTCAAAATGCAATCCTGCTTTTCCGAACCTAGTCTGAGTGCAAGTCCAAATGCAATTAGGGCTAAGAACATTTAAATGATTGTTTTGCTATAATTCTGCTTGTACATTACACACATCAATTCAATGGGTAACACGTTTAATTTAGCAACTTATAAAGCCTTGTAATTTGTATATTATTACATACATGTATATTATTATACAATTTAATTTTCATTTTGCTGCAACTTTGCATGTGTGTGTATGTGTGTGTGTGCGTGTGCGTGTGTGTGTGTGTGTGTGTGATCTATGTGTTGCTATGACACTAGCAAACAACAAATGTAGTCAGAAGGTTGTCTGCCTCACTGTTTAATGTTGTTTAACATGGTGCTATACTGCCATACTAATATGAGAAAAATACTGTTAATTTGTAGTAAATTCTATAGAGTTATTCAAGCATATAGTTCATTAAAGTACTTTAATTAATCTGCTGGAATAATACAACAGCTGATATAAACAAATTACCCAATACAAAGTTTTCCACAGCTATATATATTATATTACAATACACCGCAGTTTACTGTAGTAAAACCTAAAGTTTACTACAGCGTCTATTGTAGTTTATCCATTCACAACAGTTAATATGGTGCATCGTTAACAAGAGTTGTAAATAATATAACATTTACAGTGTAATCTTACTACATGGTTCAAAACCCTATAGTATTTACTATAGTATTTTCTATTTTGTGGGTATTTACATTTTCTGGATTTGGCTCAGTGCTGCCATGATGAATATGTGTTAAAATAATAAAATATATGTATATGTAACCACAACCACTATGTGTCTAATGGTTGGTTTGCAGCTCCCACATGAACAAAATACCATAGTAATTAATAGCAAATGCTAATGTGTCTTTGAACCATACTATGATAAAGTGTATAATACTATAATATTTTGTTAATGAATGCTGCAACATACTGTAGCATTAATCATGGTGAACTCTTAAACTGAAACAAATACTGTAGTGTACTTTAGTTTTTACCACAGTAAGCAGTGATGTGTATTGCAGTATAATATATACAACTAAGTACAGTATTAAAGGATTTGTTTATTATTGTTATTATTATTATTATTATTATTATTACCACAGCAACTATAGAATTAACACAACAAATTTATTCGAGTACTTTACTATAGTATGGTTATATTATAACGCTAAAATATTTAATAGTATTTTTTCATGTAGGCGTTTTGATTGACTCCTTTTTTTTAATATTCGCACTTGTGCACATTTCTTTAATATATTTCAATTTTTTTGAGGTTGAAAAACACTATACACTCTAAAAAACGTTGAGTTATTTATTAAACCCAATGGTTGAGTTAAACATATTTGGTGCTTTGTTGGGTTATTTTTAACCTCAAATAGGTTATTTATTAATAACTCAACTAGTTGAGTTAAATATTTGGTGCTTTGTTTGGTTATTTCAATTCAATTCACTTTTATTTGTATAGCGCTTTTACAATGTAGATTGTGTCAAAGCAGCTTCACATAAAAGGTCACAGTAAATAGGAACAGTGTAGTTCAGCTTTTAGTGTTTAAGTTCAGTTCAGTTTAGCTCAGTTCAGTGTGGTTTAATAATCACTACTGAGAGTCCAAACACTGAAGAGCAAATCCAACGATGCGCAGCTCTACAGATCCCGAACCATGCAAGCCAGTGGCGACAGCGGAGAGGGAAAAAACTTCACTAATGGCGAAAGTGAAGAAATAAAACCTCGAGAGAAACCAGACTCAGTTGGGCACAACCATTTTAATTTCTCTGCTGGCCTCAGCGAGACTCGTCTGTCCCTGGAGCGTCACAGGAATCAGTCTCATGTTTTCCACTCCTCCATGACCACCACAGTAGCTGCTCAGGATACGGCCTGGTCCAGGATATGGAAACCTTGGGATCATCTTTTTTTTACCCTTTATTTGGTTATTTATTTAATAACTCAACCAGTTGGGTTAAAAATTTGAATTTCAACAGTCAACTGATTTAACTGACACAAAACAGCTGTATTAATATGCGTGCATAATGTTGTTTTTGCATCATAAAGTTTATTCAAGCTCTAATGCAATAACATTGTTGTTATTTTAATCAAATTACCTCTGTGTCGTGTTTGTTATATATCCGTTACACCATCTAAGACCATCTTTAAGAAGCGTTTGGTTGTGGTTAAAATGTATTGTACATTGTGCACGCTGAGTGAAGCCTGCTGCAGCTGCTGGACAGCCTCTACAGCACACAGAGCTCCATATTCTGCTTCATCAACATGATTTTCTGCTTGCACAGTTTATAACTGTCTGTACTTTGCTCTGTTTCTTCATTGTTTGTGATTCTTGATTTATTTTAACAAACGTGTCTGGAACTAAAATGTAATGAAAAAAGCATTTTAATATTTCTGAATACTGTATGTTATTTATTTACACAGCCATAATAATGAAACTAATAGTAGCAATAGTAATAGTAGCAATAGTAATAGTAGCAATAGTAATACCAGAACAGAAAAATACAATAAATAAAAATAACCCAACGCATTGGGTTAAAATATCCCATAGTTGGGAAGGTGCTATAAATAACCTATAGTTGGGTTATATGTTGGGATATTTTTGACCCAACTATTTTAACAGAGTAGTATTTTATAGTATTTTATTTTTCATAAGCGTTTTGACTGACTCCTTTTGAAAATAATCGCATTTGTGCACAGCATTGTTAAATTTCTGTTGTTTCTATTTAATTTCTCCACAATAATGTTCCCTTTTATTGAAGCCACTTTCTTTTAATAATGTCTGTATAAGCTCCGTGTTCAATATACAGTCTATTTACTATATATTTTTGGTTGCTGGTGTTGTTTATGGTCTTATGGCTTAACATAAATGCTGTGATGTGCCATCTGAAATGAATCAAGGCATTCTGAAGGCATGCTTTTGTTTCCTCAAGTCACTGTATCTGATCGCTTGGTTTCACCCGGAGGTTGTTTTTCTCGTTTAAGGTGCAGCAGCAGTGGATGGGGTCGCGTGGGACTAATTTACACACAGCTTTGATCTACAGACTCATTATGCGCGTGCCCCATTTACATCAGCTCCACTTAAACAGGCTCATGCAGGATCTTACTCCAGACAAAGCGAGAGATACTTTTTGCTATTCTTATTTTTTGTCGATTGAGTTGAAGTCACATTCAAACTCGCGATCCATTCCAGACTATATGTGATCCTGCTCCGGGTTTTACGGTGTCACTATTTTGTAACACAAGCGGAGCGCGCGCGGATGTATATTTGTTTTTGGCGATACCGAACAGTTAGATGGATGAAAAAGGCGTCTATGAAGTGGACATTATCTCAACGTGATTTTCTTAAGCTTTTATTTATCGCTTTTATAAGCGATCAATGGAGAACTGGACTTTCTGGAGCGTTTCTTAAACCTCAAGATATCATTTTGTTTCTTGCATAATAATAACAATAACAACAGCAACACAATGGCACGTGCCGCGTCGATTATTATTGATCTCTGCGCGCTTTTACTGAATAGATATTCACTGTAATTTGAGGGACATCAGTGATTTGTTTTAGCATTTAATGGTCGTGGTTTCTCGAGCAGATCCGGAGAAAATCACTTTCTTGGGCGCTTTTTAAACCTCTAAATTTTATTTTGCTTCTTGCAAAATAATAATAACAACACAAGGGCACGTGCTGCGTAAACTCTTATTGATCTTTGCGCACTTTCTTCCGAATATATAGTGTGATTTCTGTAGTCTATTGAGATATTCGCTGTTTTCTGATGGATGAGAGAAAAAAAAAAGACTAGAAAGTGGAAATCGGTTCATCGTTATTTATTTTAGTTATTAATGATCGTGATTTCTTAAGCAGAACCGGAGAAAATGACTTTCTTGAGCGTTTTTTAAATCCTCAAAACATCATGTTCATTCTTGCATATTAGCATAATAACAACAACAGCAACACAAGGACACGTGCTGTGTAAAGTAGCCTATTATTGATCTCTGCTCGCATTCTTCTGAATATATGGGGATTTTTGTATGATATTCGCTGATGGATGTGTGAGAGAAAAAAGACGACTAGAAAGTGGAAATCGGTTTAACATTATTTTTAGCTAATATTTTTAGCTAATAATGATAAAATTACTTCCTTGAGCATTTTTAAAACCTCAAAATATAATTTTCCTTCTTGCATATTAATAGTAACACCACAATGGCACGTGCTGCGTAAATTATTATTGATCTCTCCGCGCTTTCTTCTGAATACATGGTTTTGATTTTTGTATTCTATTGTAATATTTACCATATTTTGATGGTGGTGTAAGGCTAAAAAGTCGGGAATGAATTTCGATCAGCTATTGGCCACAATCGGTGGCTTCGGGAAATATCAGAAGCTTCTGTATGTCTGGATTTGTTTACCTCAGATTTTTCTCGGGTTTCACATGATGGCGAGCGTGTTTACAGGAGCCACACCACCACACCACTGTCGGAGCTCAACTTCAGGAATGGAGGACTGGACTTTTACCTCTAATCTTTCACACTCGAACCTGAGCATCTCTCGTCTGGCCGGATTCGCGGACGCGTGCACGGCGGTTTCAGGAGTGAACCGGAGCGCGCGCACGAGTTGTGAGACTGGATGGGTTTACAGCCATGAGATGTTTCAGAGCACCACTGTCACTGAGGTAAACACTCTACAGATGTAGATTTTATATTTAGCCAAATAAAAATATTATAAACTACTTTTTAAATATACATACATTTAGGCAAACAATATTATAAAGTAATGTTTGGCTTAAAAGTGTAGCTTTGATATTAAAACAAATAAATCTGGACTAAATTTCAAAAGATTGGGGTTAGAGAAGAACATCGAAATTCAAAGTGCTAATTTTACTAATTAACAGTGACTTATTTTTTGCTTTATAAAATGTTTAAGTGATAGTTCAATCAAAAATTGACAATTCTGCCATCATATACTCAGCCTTGACTTGTTCCAACCCATTTTTTGATCTGTTAAGCACAAAAGAAGATATTTTGAAGAATGTTGAAAACCTGTAACTTCTGACATCCATAGTAGGAAAAACAAATACTATGGAAGTCAATGGTTACAGGTTTTCTGCATTTTCAAAATATATTCTGTGGTGTTCAACAGGAGAAAGCAAGTCAAACAAGTAAAGGGTGTGTAAATGATAGCAGAATTTTCAGTTTTGGGTGAATTATCTCTTTAAGTAACATAAATGTTTTCACTTTTCAACATGGATTGATGCTGCAAATTCAGCTTTGAATCACAGAAATTAATTAGCTTACATATTTAAGTAGAAAACAGTTTATAATCATAACAGTTTATAATCATATTTAACAATATTAATGTTTTTTATTATTATTTAACCATTCTTGATGAATTTAAAAGACGTATTTATACATGCATGGTAGGCTGAATAAAGCAGTATTAGAATACATAAAAACCAATGAAAATTAAGCGCTTTGCTCATGTTACACAACATACACAAATTGCAAAAGGCACTTTACTCACTTTATACACTTAGCATAAGTTACATGGGAAATGACAGAAATTACACAAGATTTACAAATATTGCACATAAAAAGTCTGATATTACACTTTGTGGGGTTTATTCATAAACTAATTTCGAGAGGATCACGTGCTTATGATTTATCACAGCCGGTCACGTATTAAGCTAATCAGTATCATCCAATCATATGAGCCATAAGCTACTATAAATAACCACAGTTTTCAGTCCACTTTATCTTCGTTTGGAAGAAACCCCCCTTCCTCCCCATTCTCCTCCTTCACTATAGATCGGGCGGCACGGAGGCCCAGTGGTTAGCACTGTTAGCCCCACAGCAAGAACACTGCCAGCCATGGTCCTGCCAGGTCGGTAGGTGTTTCTGTGAGGAGTTCGTATATTCTCCCCGTGTCCGCGTGGGTTTTCCCCGGGTTCTCCGGTTTCCTCCCACCATCCAAATATATACATCATGCATAACAATCAAGCATTTGTCTAGCCCCCTTTTTCCTCACATGTTCCCTTAGCTACTGCAGACGGGGAGTTCTGAGATCCACCGAGCTCAGGCTCCCCTCTCGCTCTGCAAACGGGAGGAAGCCCCGGGCTCGAGGATCCCTTGAGCTCGGGGCTCTCTCCCGGGACAGCATGCCAAACAAGCTTTTGATGAATCATCAGCTAAGTGTGAACTCTTGAAAAAGGTATAGTTCAGGCAGAAATGTACTCACCCTCAAGTGGCTCTAAACCTTTATAAGTTTATAAGGAAGCTGGAAACCTTTAACCATTGACTTTCATAGTAAGAAAACAAATATTATGCAATAATAATAATGGTTACATGTTTCCAATAACATGTTCTTAAAAATATCCGGTTTAACAACTAAACGGCGAGTAAAAGATGACAGAATTTGCAGTTTTGGGTGAACTATCCTTTTAATTGTTTGGATACTTGAAAAGTCTCAATTATGTATTTCATTTAAATACACAAACACTTCACGTCACTCATTTCTTACCCTTTTTTCATCATTAACTAAATATCCCAAAACTGTATTTGTACAATTGAAGCAAGTGCAAAACTAAATTTTAACTCAAATTAATAATAATATGTCAGTAATACTTATTTCCTCGCACTAACATTAGAGTTTTGTGTGTGTTTGTGCAGTGGGATCTGGTGTGTGATAAGGCAGGCCTGAATAGTCTGGGCTCATCCATCTACATGCTGGGGCTGCTTGTAGGAGCTGTTGTATTTGGAGCAATGGCAGACAGGTATATACTTTAGACACACACACACACACACACACACACACACACACACACACACACACACACACACGACATGCGCTTTGTTCACTCAGATATAAACAACCTGAGGTCAAGTCGTGCTTTGTCCTGCTTCTTATTCAACTCATTCTGCTCATCTAATACATTTTTAATGTTAACAATTATTTATGCAATTATAAAAAGTAAATACACTAAAATGTGTGGTTGTCTTAAATTATACATTAAATAACAAGTCATTTTAGCTTACATTACATTAAACTGACTTAAAAGTTCACCCAAAAATGCAAATTTACTCACTATTTAATCTCCTTCAAGTGGCTGTACACCCTTTATGAGTTTCTTTCTTCTGTTGAACACTAAAAAAATATATTTTGAAGAATGCTGGAAACCTGTAACCATTGACTATTATAGTGGGAAAACAAATACAATGTAAGTCAATGTAAGTTACAGGTTTCCAACATTTTTCTAAATATCTTCATGTGTGTTCAACAGAACAAAAACAACTCAAAGGTTTAAAACAAGTAAATGGTGTGTAAATGATAATTGGATTTTATATTTTGGTGAACTGTCCCTTTAAAACAGCTCGTATAACTTACAAGTTATTAAAGTTAACATTTTGTTAGCACATTTTAATTAGTTAAATTAACTCATCATGAACTAATAATGTTTTTAAAAGTTACATTGTGGCACCATTTAAATTTAGCTAAATTAAAATACTGAATTGAAGAAAAATGATCACGATTAACCAAAATAAAAGTGTTTTTTGACATCATTTAAGTGTGTGTGAACTGTTTATATTTATATTGTATATATGAATACACACATACAGGCATATATTTAAGAAAATGTATATGTATAAAATGCAAATGACATAAATTTAAATATGAAGTATACATTTTCTATGTTACAGTATTGTTCTGTATAGTTTGTTTTTATATGTATGTGTCACATATACATTATATATATATATATATATATATATATATATATATATATATATATATATATATATATATATATATATATATATATATATATACACACACAATATATATATATACACACACACACATTATGTCAAAACAAACTTTTATTTTAGATGTGATTTTTCGCAAACAGCTAAAAAAAAACAAATATAACATTAAACTGACATCAAATATTTGGGATGATTTGTTTTAATTGGAGTCCGTAAGGTTAAGAACCACTGCTATAACAGCAGTGTATACAATCACTGCACTATTTAACATTTGCACATTTAAAGTTTGCACATATTCATTGCACTGATTCATTTATTTGAACTGTACATACCCACTGCACATGGACATTTGTAATTATGTTCATCTATCTGCCACTCCTGATTATTAATAGCATCCTGTACATATATTCATTTATTGTAAATCTGTTCATAGCTAATACAACCTGTATATAATGTTCATAGTACATCCATCTGTAAATATTACCATAGTTTTTCTATAACTGCACTTTATAACTTATACCTGTATCCTGCACTTGCTGCTATTGCACTGCTGGTTAGACCTAAACTGCATTTCGTTGCCTTGTACTTGTACATGTGTAATGACAATAAAGTAGAATCTAATCTAATCTAATCTAATAAAAAGTGAATTATGATAAACCAGGACAGTGAGACACTTAAAAGAGGACAAATTCAGTTTGTCAAAGCCTTTCCTGTACGATTAAAAACACTTGTTCATTTTTCATTCTCTCTTTCTCTGTAAGGTATGGGAGGAGGTTTGCCATGCTCATGTCTTTGGCTCTTCAGACCGTGTTTGGTGTTGCTGCTGCCTTCGCCCCAAACTTTCCTGTTTACGTCGGCCTACGCTTCATCATAGGAATGACAGTGTCGGGGGTGATAATCAATGCATTTGTGCTAGGTGAGACTTGGAGTACTAGAGTTAAAGCTCTGTTGACATCAAAAATAATAACTGTAAAGACATGTTATGTTTTTAAAAGTAGCATAATTTTGCAGGAAAGAGAGAGATTTGGCAGCCCGGTCTGTCTCCTCTGATTATTTCCAACTCAACGGCACTGCCACCTTATGGACAAACTATAAAGAGTAACACTTTACTTGAAGGGGGTGTTCATAAGACCATGAAACCTTTATGATCATGCCATGACACGTCTTGAATGTGAATGAGATTTTATGCATGTTTATGACAACTGTCAATAAGTGTCATTTGCTCAGTTATGTCTTTTTAAATGTAAAAATGACATTGTTGTTAAGACAATTTGACATAAACAAATACATCACATCCAGTCTTTATCTTTGTCATGACAACTTTCTTTTGCCAAGACAACTTGTCATAAATCTGACATAAACATGACTGTCATAAGGCCTCATAATTGTGTCCTGAATATTTTTCTGATCATGTTTTTTAGTGGAACAAACTGTATTTGTCATTAAAAAAGTCTCATTAAGTGTCATTACTCTGTCAATTTAACAGCATCATTAATATTTAATAACATTTTAATGACAAATTCAGCTTGTACCACTGCAGTTGAGGTCAAAGAAATTTTAATGACAGTGTTATAAAATTCAGGACATATTTACAATGGATTCATGAAACTCATGTTTATGACAGATTTATGACAAATTTTGTTGTCTTTGTAATGTCATGACAGACAATAACAGCTTATGATGTATTTGTTTATGTCAAGTTATCATAACAAACAATGTCATCTTTGCATTTAAAATGACAAAACTGAGCCAATGACACTTAATTACAGTTATCGTAAGCATGCATAAAATATCATATGTCATGAACACCCCTTTAAGTAAAGTGTTTACCTAAAAAGTGCACTCTTTCTGTTGAACACAAAGGAAGATTTTCTGGAAACCAGTATTCATTGACTTTAATTGTTTTTTTCCTACTATGGAAGTCAGTAGCGACCGGCATCCAACATGTTTCAAAATACCTTCTTTTGAGTTCGACAGAAACTCATCAAGGTTTTGAACCACTTGATGTTGAGCAAAGTTTTATAAACTTATCAATTTATCTAAAGGATAATCCCTTGAGTTGCAACATCTTATTATCAAAATGGTCCCATAAAGACATGACAAAAGACAAAATATTAATAATAAAAATATTCACCTTTCAATTCAATTCACCTTTATTTGTATAGCACGTATACAATGTAGATAGTGTCAAAGCAGCTTCACATAAAAGGTCATAGTAAATAGGAACAGTGTAGTTCAGTTTGTGGTGTTTAAGTTCAGTTCAGTTTAGCTCAGAAATACAATTAAAAACACTGAAGCTCTTCCACACCTCAAACCTCACCAGCCCTTTTCATTACAATCAAAAATATTCTTAAATAAGCACTTTTTTTGAACTGAACTGTCCCTTTAAAGTACGCATGAAATCAAAATTAACCATATTGATTTTGTCAGCTTACATTGCTAGTTTTATGGTGAAAAATTCATCTGTGCATGTCGTTAAGAAATAAAAATGTGTTTGCTCTTGTAATCCTAAAATTGAAATCTGAAAATGCATATCCTGTTTATTTTTAGTTAAATTCTCAGATAGGGTCTGTCTGAGGTAATGGGCGTGGCTGACATTACCACGCCCCTCCAACTGTCAACAAACAGAAATGGTGAGGAGGAGGAGTCTGTCAGGTTGTAATAACTCCTCCAAAACCCTTTTCCCAATCTTTCTGAGTGAAATGCAACTTTACTGCATTCGGGCAGCTCGCTGTAGAAAGAACAAGCCACGTCCACTGTTTGCTCATTTAATATTCCACATCTAACTGCGTCACAACATGGAAAAAAAACGGTAGCAGCTTCTGGTTCATGAGCACACTGTGACATTGATCTATTAATATGCCAACAATAACAATCTCATGTTTCTTCTTTGCCCTCAATACTTTGACCCCAGGCTGAACCCTTTTAAACTCCATTCCTGACATATTCCCCAAACACTGACCCTCATCCCCACCCGTCCTCCACAGGCACCGAGTGGACCTGCACACAGAGACGGATGCTGGCCGGCATCTTCACCGACTACTTCTTTGGTTTTGGCTACATGTTGCTGGCTGGTGTGGCTTTTCTCATCAGAGACTGGAGAAAACTGCAGCTGGCCATCTCTGCTCCAGGCTTTCTCTTTATATTCTATATCTGGTGAGACAACACTAATTAACATGTCAATATTGCATTATTAATTATTGCATAGATCTACTGAGCCTGCAGATTTGTCAGCTGCACATCCATGATGCGAATCTCCCATTCCACCACATCCCAAAGGTGCTCTATTGGACTGAGATCTGGTGACTGTGGAGGACATTTGAGTACAGTGAACTCATTGTCATGTTCAAGAAACCAGTCTAAGATGATTCGTGCTTCATGACATGGTGCGTTATCCTGTCGGAAGTAGCCATCAGAAGATGGGTACATTGTGGTCATAAAGGGATGGACATGGCCAGCAACAATACTCAGGTAGGCTGTGGTGTTGACACTATGCTCAATTACTACTAATGGACCCGAAGTGTGCCAAGAAAATATCCCCCACACTATTACACCACAATCACCACCACCAGCCTGAACCTTTGACACAAGCCAGGATGGATCCATGCTTTGTTGTTGACGCCAAATTCTGACCCTACTATCTGAATCTCGCAGCAGAAGTCGAGACTCATCAGACCAGGCAACGTTTTTCCAATCTTCTATTGTCCAATGTTGGTGAGCCTGTGTGAATTGGAGCCTCAGTTTCCTGTTTTTAGCTGACAGGAGTGGCACCCGGTGTGGTCTTCTGCTGCTGTAACCCATCTGCCTCAAGGTTGGATGTGTTGTGCGTTCAAAGATGCTCTTCTGCAGACCTCAGTTGTAACGAGTGGTTATTTGAGTTACTGCTGCCTTTTTTCAGCTGCAACCAGTCTGGGCATTCTCCTCTGACCTCTGGCATCAACAAGGCATTTGCACCCACAGAACTGCCGCTCACTTTTAGACCATTCTCTGTAAACCCTAGTATAGAGATGGTTGTGTGTGAAAATCCCAGTAGATCAGCAGTTTCTGAAATACTCAGACCAGCCCGTCTGGCATCAACAACCATGCCATCTTCAAAGTCACTTAAATCTCCTCTCTTCACCATTCTGATGCTCGCTTTGATCTGCAGCAGATCGTCTTGACCATGTCTACATGCCTAAATGCATTGAGTTGCTGCTATGTGATTGGACAGGTGTACCTAATAAAGTGGATATACACTAAAAAGCACATATAGTATAATTTTCAGATGTGTCTGATTGCACAATCAGCCTCAGTGACTGTTTACAAAGCTACCTTATAAAAGAGTCCATAAATTCCTTCAGCCTCCCTTCCTCTGCCTTTATTAGTCTGACAGCATAAATCTCCTCTGTTTTCTCAGGGTTCTTCCACATTCTGCCCGCTGGCTGTTGGTGAATAACCGGAAAGAGGAGGCGATTGATCTTCTGCGTAAAGCAGCTTCGGTCAATGGCCGCACCTTGCCTCCCACTGTTCAGGTATCACAAACGTTCTCATAGACTCTCTTCTTTCAGGCTTTCATTCTCCGTCACGTCTCTGGCACAATCTTCAAATCCCATAAAGTCTCCAAAAGCCCCGTTAGCATCACAATGACATCCTCCATCCCCCATCTGAGGAGTCTGAGGGGCCTCTGTTTTATCCTTTTCACTTTTTCACATCATTGAGTGCATTTACCAGTGTTTCTGCCCTTGTCCTGAATGTGTGTGTTTGTGTAAGACGAGGCAGATAACAGGAAGCATGTAGAAATCTGATATATGTAAATTAGTCTACATAAATGACATACAAGTTCCAAAAATCCAAAAATATTTGGATTTCACATATATTAAATCTGTGTGTCAAAGTATTGCAAGAATGGCCATATACATATATATTTTGTCAACCTTTATAATATTGACAATGGAATGAACCAGCAATTATTTCGGCATATGTTTTACACAGTCGATACCCTTCCAGCTGCAACCTATTAATAATGATGTATTAAAGTGTCACTTCTGCTATGACAGGTGGAGAGATATGAGAGCCCACAGGGACGGAATCAATATACAGTGGTTGACCTGCTCCGAACTCCGCAGATGAGGAAGAGAGCGCTCATACTCTTCTACATCTGGTGAGACATTTCACACTTTCTCAAAAACTCCCGTTCTAGATGCTAAAGCAGCAAAACCTTAAAGCATCTAATTGGTGCATTTTCAGCAGTGAGTAATCTAAAACGCCTCTGATTGGTGCATTTTCAGCAGTGAGTAATCTAAAACGCCTCTGATTGGTGCATTTTCAGCAGTGAGTAATCTAAATGCCGCTGATTGGTGCAGTTGCAGCAGTGAGTAATCTAAAGGCCTCTGATTGGTGCAGTTGCAGCAGTGAGTAATCTAAACGCCTCTGATTGGTGCATTTTTAGCAGTGAGTAATCTAAACGCCTCTGATTGGTGCATTTTCAGCAGTGAGTAATCTAAACACCTCTAATTGGTGCATTTTCAGCAGTGAGTAATCTAAAATGCCTCTGATTGGTGCAGTTGCAGCAGTGAGTAATCTAAAACACCTCTGATTGGTGCATTTTCAGCAGTGAGCAATCTAAACAGCCTGGTATTGGTGCATTTTCAGCAGTGAGTAATCTAAAACGCCTCTGATTGGTGCATTTTCAGCAGTGAGTAATTAAACGCCTCTGATTGGTGCATTTTCAGCAGTGAGTAATCTAAACACCTCTGATTGGTGCATTTTCAGCAGGGAGTAATCTAAACACCTCTGATTGGTGCATTTTCAGCAGTGAGTAATCTAAACAGACTGGTATTGGTGCATTTTCAGCAGTGAGTAATCTAAAACACTTCTGATTGGTGCAGTTGCAGCAGTGAGTAATCTAAACGCCTCTGATTGGTGCAGTTGCAGCAGTGAGTAATCTAAACGCCTCTGATTGGTGCATTTTCAGCAGTGAATAATCTAAACAGCCTGGTATTGGTGCATTTTCAGCAGTGAGTAATCTAAACAGCCTGGTATTGGTGCATTTTCAGCAGTGAGTAATCTAAAACACCTGATTGGTGCATTTTCAGCAGTGAGTAATCTATAACCTTTCTGATTGGTGCATTTTCAGAAGCAAGTAATCTAAACACCTCTGATTGGTGCATTTTCAGCAGTGAGTAATGTATAACTCCTCTGATTAGTGCCTTTTCAGAAACAAGTAATCTAAAACATCTCTGATTGGGGCATTTCAGCACTTTAAATACAAATTTACAAACAAATTTATTTATTAATTCATTTATTTGACAGATTATTTAATTATGCAAGGACTTGTTTTAGTCCTTGAATCTTGAATTTGAGTGGCGTTTTTTGCCAAAAAGCCATTTTTTGGTAACGTTTAATTGATTACAACTAACAAAACTGGTAACCCGGTTATAAACAGAATATATTGATATCTAATCAAGATGTAAGATTATCAAAACATGTAACAAGTGTCTTTTTTGAAGTCTTATCCTTCACACACACCTACAGCTTTCCCTGTATTATCTTGTCCCTGTATTTCTTCAGGTTTGTTAATGTGCTGGTGTATTATGGTCTGTCTCTGGGAGTGTCTGACCTCGGCGCTGACCTTTACCTCACTCAGTTCATGTTTGGATTGGTGGAGATTCCTGCTAGGACGCTGGTGTTGGTTCTCCTGCCCTGCAGTCGGAGGATCCCGCTGAGTGTGTTTCTGGCTGTCGGAGGCGGCGCGTGTCTGCTCACCCTCACTCTTCCAGCAGGTCTTCTGCTATGTATCTCTATCTCTGTCATTTTTGGTGTAGTGTATAGTATTGTCTTACTTTATTGAGCTTATTCCTACTGTCTTTTTTTCAGACAGTGCTCATGTTCGGACAGCTTTGGCCATGGTGGGGAAATTCGGAATTACAGCATCTTTTGCTATCATCTATATTTATTCTGCAGAACTTTTCCCGACCGTCCTCAGGTACTTGCATCATGCATATAACTGGGTAGTTGACAAATAGGCAGTAAAAAATGCGTATGAAGAATAGTTATAGTTATGTACGTTCAAGTCTGTAGTTTGAGAAATTATAAGGAGTCACTAACTTTATACATTTTTTCACGTTTTTAAAAAACATCTTACTGAACTGTACCATAAAAATGTCTTATGGTGTGAGGCTGACACATCGAAAATTAAGATAAACCGCTTTTAATAATATACAAATAGCGTGAGAGTGATTTATCTTCATTGTTAAACATTAAAGTAGCCATGAAATCAAAATTTAGTCTTTTTATTTTTATATAGAAATACTTGTTACAAACCGTGCTCTTTATTATTTGGTAATAATGTATTTGCCCTCATAAATTTTAATTAAATACCATAACCTTTCCTACCCCTTTGAAATTACTTTTCTTCACATCCTAGAATACCTTTAGAGTGGGTCTATCAGTCATTTAGGGCAGAGTTATCATTCCTTTAGGGTGAGGCTATCAGTTGTTTAGAACGGATCTATCAGTCGTTTAGGGTGGGGCTAATCGTCATTTAGGGCGGAGCTATCAGTCCTTAAGGATGTGACTAATGGTTATTTAGGGTGGAGCTATCTGTTCTTAAGGATGTGGCTAACTGTTATTTAGGACAGAGCTATCAGTCCTTTAGGGTGGGGCTAATTGTCATTTAGGGCGGAACTCTCAGTCCTTAAGGATGTGGCTAATGGTTATTTAGGGCGGAGCTAGCTGTTCTTAAGGATGTGGCTAACAGTTATTTAGGGCAGAGCTATCATTCCTTTAGGGTGGGGCTAATGGTCATTTTGGATGAGCCTATCAGTCTTTTAGGGTGCGGCTAATGGTCATTTACACTGAAAAAAAGTGTTGCAAACAATTTATTTGTGTTGAATTTAAACAAACAAATTAAATTTAATAATGTTCAACTTAATTTGTTTGTTTAAATTCAGCCCAAATAAATTGTTTACAACCACTTAACATAAAAAAAAATTGTAAATCCAAGGAATCCTCTTTGAATAATTTTTTTTAGTGTAGGGTGGAGCTATCAGTCCTTTAGGGTGGGGTTATCAGTCCTTTAGGGCAGGGCTATCAGTCCTGTGGGGGGTAGGGCTATCAGTCATTTAGGTCAGAGCTATCAGTCATTTAGGGCAATACTATCAGTCCTTAGGGATGTGGCTAATGGTTATTTAAGGTGGAGCTATCATTCCTTTAGGGTGGGGCTAATGGGCATTTTGGATGGGCCTATCAGACATTTAGGGTGGAGTTATCAGTCCTTTAAGATGCAGTTAATGGTCATTTAGGGTGGAGCTATCAGTCATTTAGGGCAGGGCTGTCAGTCCTTTAAGGTGCGGCTAATGGTCATTTAGGGTGAAGTTATCAGTTCTTTAGGGTGGGGCTATTGATCATTTAGGGTGGAGCTATCAGTCCTTTAGAGCAGTGTTTCCCAACCCTGTTCCTGAAGGCACACCAACAGCCCACATTTTCAACCTCTCCCTAATCAAACACACCTGAATCATCTTATCATAACATCAGAAGAGACTCCAACACCTGAAATTAATGGGTCAGATAACAGAGACATCCAAAATATGTACTGTTGGTGTGCCTCCAGGAACAGGGTTGGGAAACACTGCTTTAGAGTGGGGCTAAGGTTATTTAGGGCGGGGCTATTAGTTTCTGCTCTGAATTCATCAGTCTTCATTCATTTTGTTAGCAACAATCCAACAATCAAATCAATTCCCAAAGAACATCATTCTAGACATTTTAAGTGGATGAATGTCAAGATAGCAGTAATTTCAGCATATTTAAGGAAATTATTGTTTTTATGGTTTTTCTATCTCCAGACAAACAGGTATTGGTGTTTCATCTATGTTTGCACGGATGGGAGGAGTTCTAGCACCTCTAATAAACCTGCTGGGCCGTCACACACCTGTTGTGCCAATGCTAATCTTCGGCTCTACACCTCTGCTAGCTGCAGCGCTCGCCTTAGCACTACCCGAGACTGCCAGACAACCACTGCCAGACAGCATTCATGACACAGAGAAGTAAACAATTACACTACACACACATATACACACACCTAAAGCGAGAGTTCACACAAAAATGATAACCCTGTTACCTCTCTTTTAGGGCTACTCTGAGATATGACGGACAAATTCCTGTGCAAACCAGTCCATCACCAAACAGCACAGATGGACAAGAATTGCAGAGTTTAGCAGATGAGTGCAAATAGACAATCATGATCACACACGCAAACACACTTGTTTTTGTCAATTGTGAGAATTGAATAGGTCTCTGTTGTTTTTATTCTGCACAAACTGTAATTTTTATTTCCCTAACCCCACCCTATCACCAAACCCAACCCTCACAGGATACTGTGACTAGTTTAACTTTCTGAAAAAACTCATTATGTGTGATTTATAAGCTTTTTGAGAAATGGGGACATCAGCAATACCCTTATAATTCACCACCTTCTTGTAATACCTGAGTCAAACCTACAGTATGTCGCTATACAGATCTATGTCCTGATATTTCACAAACTAACACACACACACCCAACTATGCAGCCTTTCATTGTAGTGTATTTACATGATCATTGATGCTGATGGTCGGCGAAACATCGGAAAATGTTTGAAAAATGGTGCAGGTTTTGATACAAAAATGCCTTTTTTCTGACTTTTGACAGACATCTGAATACTTTATACACGTTTAGAAGAGCCTTTTTAAGTTTTCTATTTGACTGATTACCATCAGGATTTGCAGTTTTAATAAAACTAAAGTGTAAAGTTCAAAACGTGGACGACTTGATCTGGGAACTGTAATTGGAGCAACACTTCTCTCTACGCAACCATTTTTAATCAAGGCTCGATTTGCAAAATAAAAAGAGATGCTCCAAACATAGAGAAGAGGAGGGGAACATTTTAAAAGAGGTTCACATTTAATGTGTGACCCTGGACCACAAAACTAGTCTGAAGATGCAGAGGTGTATTTGTAGGAACCCAGCAATACACAGTAGGGCTGCTCGATTATGGGAAAAATCATAATCACGATTATTTTGGTCATAATTGTAATCACGATTATTCAAAATGATTATCAGTTATAGTCAAATTATTAGCCCTCCTGTGAATTTTTTTTATTTTTATAAATAGTTCCCAAATGGTGTTTAACAGAGCAAGGAATTTTCACAGTATTTCCTTTAATATTTTTTCTTCTGGAGAAAGTCTTATTTGTTTTATTTTAGCTAGAATAAAAGCAGGTTTAAATATTTTGAAAGATATTTTAAGGGCAATATTATTAGCCCCCTTAAGCAATATATATTTTTGACTGTCTGCAGAAGAAACTACTGTTATACAATGCCTAATTACCCTAATTAAGCCTTTGAATCACACTTTCATCCGAATACTAGTGTCTTGAAAAATATCTAGTCAAATATTATGTCTGTCATCATGGCAAAGATAAAATAAATCAGTTATTAGAAATGAGTTATTAAAACTATTATGTTTAGAAATGGGTTGAAAAAAAAATTCCCATTAAACAGAAATTGGGGGATACGGGTCCCTAAAAATTCAGGAGGGCTAATAATTCTGACTTCAACTGTATATACAGTTATTTTCCTCCCTGTACATAAGGGAAATAAATACAAAAGAATAAAAATATGAAACAAACTGTGCTTTAAGCATCTTCACTGTAAGAAAAAATAAATAAATAAAAACAAAAACTTTCATTATAGCTACAAAAGCCCTTCAGTCAAGAGCAGTGAGGGATTTTCTCCTTTTGTTGTTTGATTAATAATAAAAACAGTCGGCAGCAGGAATATTGCGCGCTGTCACATTAAGAGCAGTGCGGTTCTGATTTATGGTTTCTCTTTCACATGTCTTTTAATCCTCAACTCATTTGTTTATTACACACATGAGGGCTAATATGAATAATCACTTAACATTGTGTTTTGACACCTATTTGACCATTAAAGCGCTCACATTAAGATGACTTTAGATGTGTGTGCTGTCCTCGTCTCATTTCTGAGGCTGAGCGCACACACACACAACAGCATGTGGTCTCTTTCATGCTTTTAAAACATGAATGATTTGAATGTTCATCAATGAATGATGCGCATCCCATGCTGCAAAAGTTACATTACAGTACATGCTTTTAGTAATTTTCACGTGAAACTGAGCTTTGCAGAGCAACAAATGTTTACAACAGGAAATGGGGCGGTATATGATGCAATAATCGTTTATCGATTAATGTTTTTCCTAATAGTTAGAAGCCAAAATCTAAACCGAATTTTCGATTAATTTCACAACCCTAATAAACAGTACAAGTCAAAATTATTGATATTTATTTTATGCAAAAATCATAAGAATATTAAGATCACGTTCAGTAAAGACATTGTAAATGTACTCTCGTAAATACATCAAAACTTATATTACATGAAATAAACTAAATAGTTATATCTCTACCAAATATTGTCCTCTCATAACAAACCATACATCAATTCCCAAAACCTGACCCTTTGTGGTCCAGGGTCACATATGGGACTTTTAGTTTGTCCATCATTGAATGGACCAAAAATACTGATGACTCTTCTTGTACTACCTGGCGGTTTTGTCCAATCAGATGCTCTTTAGAATCAGAAAGCCCCGCCCACTAACTGACTAGTGTAAAGCTTTTATGAGAAACGTGCTTTCTTGTAATAGAAATAGTGTGTGTGTCCAGTGTTTTCGAAATGCACCAGATTAATCAATTCCCAAAACTAGTTAAAACATGCATGTTGGTGTCTTCAGTAATCTTCATCTAGTCTTGTTTAGTGTCAATTTGGCTGCTGTATGACCGGTTTTGTATATTTTTGTTTTATTGAAAGGAAATGTCAGCATACGCACAATTACAGAAATTTAATGTAGTTTGATGGAGCCAATGCGATTACTGTGATGAGCAGTCACAATCTCATACCAGCCACACACTGCCAAATAACACAATATAGTTTTTACACTTATATCCTGACGCAACCTTTTTTAAAAATCTGAAAAATGTTGTTTTACTGCATGATGTTATTTGATAGAAATTAACGATTCATACTGATACTTACTAAGTCAAATGTGTTAAATGTCGACAGTGAATTTGATCTTAAAGGGATAGTTCACCCTCATTTACTCACACTTAGTTTATTTCTTCAGTTAAACACAAACGAGATCTACAGGGTTTCTGCAGGTTTCACCAAGTAAGATTTAAGACTTAAAACCTTCTCAAGACCATTATGAATAAAATTTCAGGCTTATTGATCTTATTCTTCATGTGGAAGTGCGCTCGTTTTTGCGATTGTTTTAGAACTTCCAATTTAGCTGCCTATGGGAGAAATGACTAGGAATAATAAACGGCAGAAAACGGTCAAACTGCTTACTCTACAAACAAGTGTTTGCATGATTATACAGACAAAGTAGAATAATATAATAAGGAAATATCAGTTTGCAACACCAAGCAGCAAAATGAGCTGTTTTTAACGTCTGAAAATTAATGGAAGTGAATGAGACAGGAAGTCTCGAGCCAAAATGATTTAAATGGCTGCGCCTGCTCGTATGCAGAGAATAAGGTGAATATGGCCAGTAGAAAACATTTTTAATGGTCCCCTCCAAAAAAATTTAAAAAATAATCTAATTTTGTTATGTGTTAGCCACATATTTTAAATAAGGTATCATAACAAGCAAACTCTGGTTGTTTACATAGACTTTAAAAAATTGAATAAATAAAATTTGACTTTTGTTTTTTTACAATAAGGTTGTATTAGTTCATGCATTTACTAAAATTATCAAACACCACATTACATTATTTGTTCATGTTAGTTAATGAAAATACAGCTGTTCATTATTAGTTCACCTTATCTCACGGTGCATTTACTAATGAGAAGCATGAATTTAGATTTTAATAATGCATTAGCAAATGTTAAACTATGATTAATAAATACTGTACTAACACGAAATAAGTATGAACGATACTTGTAAATATATTAATGAAACCTTATTGTAAAGTGTGACCTAAAAGATGATGAATTTTCTTTTTTTTGGGGGGGTGAACTATCCCTTTAAGACCAATTCACACCATACTGACTAACCATACTGATAATCTCCATATTAAAGCAGATCGCTTCTTAGACTTTTCTGCAAGCCAACAAACACCAATTAAACACTTTTAATCAATAACACACTGATCTGAGCAAAATCAATGAAGTATATATTGGTTTCTGTCAGGTGAGATGTGAATCAGGATTTAAAGGGATAGTTCACCTAAAATTACACCCTGTTTTATCTGAACCCCTTTGCATTCATGTAACTAAGGGCATAACCTTTGTTTTGTATAGATATTGAAATATTAATTATGAATCCATATGATACTTTTGCATGAGAAACAGGCAGATATGTAAAGTCAATATTCAAAAGGTAAAGCCTGATAACTGCTGCAACCAGATAGGAGACGTTAATTCCTGATTTGGTTTAATTATTTGGACTTTTGATGAATTTTAATGGTTGCAGAACTGCATTTAAATCAGAAATGGATCTTCAAAATAGCATTTTGTCCAGTTAAAGTCAAAAGGGTTTGTAAAAATACTGTTATATCAATTTGAGTTTTTAATTTCACTATTTTGTCTTTAATTAAAAAAAACTAACTAATTTATGTTATAAAAAAAACACTGTCCCTTTAAACAAAAAAATAAACTAAACATGCTGCATGGTTATTAGAATCTAAAGGCTTTTACTAGATGTTTATGATTTGCAAATCTTGTGAAGGTCAAAGTCTTTCATTGTGATAAAGTTTAATCATTGGTGCCACTTTTAAATGAATTACTTTAGTCTTTAAAACAAGCTTGACATTAAAAATGAGCAATAACGATCCACTACTGTAGGTCTGCTAGTTGCTAATCATTGCCTGTGAACACAAATGCCATGTGTTATTTTGCTCCATGATGAAATTTGAGGGTTTTTTTCTAATGAACAAGGATTTTGTTATTAAGAATTTCCATTTATTGACATTCAAAAAGAAACAATAAAACTGTGATCAATTGTCCAGCATTCAAAATCTGCAATAAAACTGACAATAGCAATTCTTCTTTAGGCTCGTGTGAGTGTGTTTTGTTTGTGTGTGTGTTAGGCTAATGTGGCATAAATGGCATCAGTAGCCACACCGCAGTTGTTGTCTTTCATGGACATCAGAATATAACCATCATTGCCCCAGTAAGAGGACCAGGAGTTCTTCACTAACCAGTAGGACTCGTTGTTCATTATCCCATAACCGACTGCCAGCACGGCATGATCCAAGTCATTTATCCCATTTTCTGTGGATGCAGAGGGAAACATACATTGTTGGTTTTTACAATATATTAATCTAAAAAAAATAAATAAAAAAGACACTGATGTGCTTTAAACCATGTATGCATACTAGTCTTCATTTGTAACTGTGCAGCATATTTCACTTATTTCTTAATTAAAATTAAATCTTGTAAAAATTAAATGCTCAAACTTTAAATTTGAAAAAGAATGTGCTCAGATTAAATGACCTAATTTCTAATTATTAAAAACATATTGCTCACAGATAGTTAATCTTTTAAATGCAATTTAATGTATTCTGTAAATCATGGTAAAAAATATATTATAGGCATGAATCATCTTTTAACAAAATGCCAAATTTCATTTTGTTATATATATATCTTGGGATGGGATATTCAAAAATCTAAATAATATTAAAAAGCTTCCTTTTTGTAAAAAAAAAAAAAAAACTAGTACTCATACATTAGTACATTTTTTGTCATTTAAAAATTTCATATATAAAAATTATTTACATACTTTAAATTTAAGGTCAGATTAGGCATTTATATATGACAGTTATGACTTGCATTTATTGCATTCCATGTACATAATCCCTTTTCTGAACTGGAATGATTCAACGAATCAGAACAGAATCAAGTTTAATGACAAATAAATGAAGTGGGTGGAACAAATCAATGAAGTGTAACGATGAATCAATGAAGTGGAGCGACGAATCAATGAAGTGAAACGGATCAATGAAGTGGAACAGAACAAATCAATGAAGCAGAATGACAAATCAATGAAGTGGAGCAACGAATCAATGAAGTGAAACGGATCAATGAAGTGGAACAGAACAAATCAATGAAGCAGAATGACAAATCAATGAAGTGGAGCAATGAATCAATGAAGTGGGTGGAAGGGGAAAAAAATGTGTATGTATATGTGTATAAAAATAAAAAGCCATTCAATTGGACATTGCTAAAAACTACCTAAAACAAAGCAGCACATTGTATTACATAAACATCCACCTGAAATGTCATTTTCTTTTATTATATTTTCTATTATGAGTCGTTCAATACTTGGGTTTCATAAGTTTACAAAAAAAAGGACTGATTCAACAAAGTTAAGTCCAACTTAATTTGTCCAATAGTAAATTAATGAGAAATAAGCATTTAATTGGCACTTTTAGAGATGCATACACAGTTAAAAAAAATATTTAAAATACATAAACTGATAGTGGGTTCAAGCTGACCTTGGATGAAAGGTCATCCAAGACTAGTGCTGAAATGCATTTACAAGGGAAGAATTAAGTTCTAAAGTATATTTATGCTTGAGGATTAACCTGACCATAACCAGTTTGCTGGAACAGATCAATGAAGTTGGTGGAACAAATCAATAAAAGTGTAACGACAAATCAAAGAAGTGTAACGAAACAAATCAATGAAGCAGAACGACAAATCAATGAAGTGGAACAAATCAATCAATGAAGCAGTGTGACGAATCAATGAAGTGGAACAAATCAATCAGGGAAGCAGAATGACAAATCAGTGAAGTGGAACAAATCAATCAATGAAGCAGAATGACAAATCAGTGAAGTGGAAACAAATCAATCAATGAAGCAGAATGACAAATCAATGAAGTGGAACAAATCAATCAATGAAGCAGAATGACAAATCAATGAAGTGGAACAAATCAATCAGGGAAGCATAACGACGAATCAATGAAGTGTAACTGATCAATGAAGCAGAACGACAAATCATTGAAGTGATTTCTTCCGCTTCATTGATTCGTCGTGATGCTTTATTGATTGATTTCTTCCGCTTCATTGATTCGTCAATCAAGCGGAACAAAATCAAATCAATAAAGCATAACGACGAATCAATGAAGCGGAACGGAACAAATCAATCAAGCGGAACAAATCAATCAATAAAGCATAACGACGAATCAATGAAGCGGAACAAAATCAATTAAGAGGAACAAATCAATTAGTAAAGCATAACGACAAATCAATGAAGCGGAACAAAATCAATCAAGCAGAACAAAATCAATACAGCATAACGACAAATCAATTAAGAGGAACAAATCAATCAATAAAGTATAACGACGAATCAATGAAGCGGAACAAATCAATCAATAAAGCATAACGACGAATCAATGAAGTGGAACAAATCAATCAATAAAGCATAACGACGAATCAATGAAGCGGAACAAAATCAATCAAGCAGAACAAAATCAATCAATAAAGCATAACGACGAATCAATGAAGGGGAAACAAAATCAAGCAGAACAAAATCAATCAATACAGCATAACGATAAATCAGTGAAGCGGAACAAATAAATGAAGTGGAACAAATCATTCAATAAGCGAAACAGATAAATCAATAAAGCATAACGACGAATCAATGAAGCAGAACGACAAATCCATGACTTAATTAATGAAATTATTCAAAACACATACAATACATACGACCAAAGAAAATCAATCGCAATGCGCTATATACTATTTTAAGGGATGTAAACAAAAACAATGGTCTCAGCACATTTCCTCTCACATTTTTAATTTCTATAGTTTCCGAGAATCCTAAAAGAGCCACATATTGATAAAAAATGTTATGCTAGCGGTTAACATTAACTTATGATTGAATTGCCTCTTGTTACAGTTATGAAATTGTTTGATAAGCAGGAAAATGTTCATGGGTCAATGACCTGACCACATTGAAACGGTCTATAATGAGGACCATCTGTGTTTAAGTGTGACACATTAGAATGTCTTAATGAAGACTTACTGCACTGTGGTTCATAGTAGACTCCATTGCTGTAGAAGGCGAAAGATCGGTGTGCGGCGTCGATGCTCACTGCTACAGGCCCGAATTTAAAGATCGCAGCCTTCAGTGCTGGAATATCACCACTGGTCACGTTAGTGTAACCAGTCAACTGAGCAACCATGGAGGACTTATCGTAATGACACAAACCATTCTGAAACACACAATGACATTTACAACCATCAGTGTGCAATGGATCCAAATGTAAAAAATAATACAATTTCACTGGGCAGGAATAATGATATTACGCTATGCATGAAAAACCTGCAATCAGAGAGACGTTTAAGAGAGACGATTCAGAAATATCTCAGGTGGTGCGGTACAGCTTTTTCCCCCAGAGCTGTCTCCCTTTTGAACTCTGCACCTCACTGACTCTTTTGCCCCCTTAATACACCCCCCACTCTCCTCTAATTAATACTCCTCACAATCACTGCACTATTTAATATTTGCACATTTAATAATTGCACATACTCATTGCACTGATTCATTTGCTTGAACTGTACATACCCACTGCACATGGACATTTGTAATTATGTTTATCTATCTGCACACTTCTGATTATTAATAGTATCCTGTACATATATTCATTTATTGTAAATCTATTCATAGCTAATACAACCTGTATATAATGTTCATTGTACATCCATCTGTAAATAATCACCATTGCTTTTCTATAATTGCACTTTATAACTTATACCTGGGCGACGCAGTGGCGCAGTAGGTAGTGCTGTCGCCTCACAGCAAGGTCGCTGGTTCGTGTTTCTGTGGGGAGTTTGCATGTTCTCCCTGTGTGAAGATGCGGTCACACTGGAGTTTGTGTGTGCGAAATTCTGTGGTACGGTGCTGCGAAACGGGCAGGATTAAACAAGATGATTAGACATTAAAAAAAGCGAGCGATTGCTCCATGTTTTAAATTTCTGTCCAGAGAGGTCATGTTTTGATCCTCGATTGGTCTCATGCAGTCAAGTGATGCGATTTCGCAGGTCAGAGTTCACCAAGCTTGAACTTTGCACCGCAGCAACCTGCGAAACTTGACGCATGACCTTGCGTTTACGGTCTGACGCATTCGCGCGAGTATGAATGGAAGTCTATAGGAGGAAAAGCCCAGTGTGACCGCAGCTTTAGCGTGGGTTTCCTTTGGGTGCTCCGGTTTCCCCCACAGTCCAAAGACATGCGGTACAGGTGAATTGGGTAGGCTAAATTGTCCGTTGTGTATGTGTGTGTGAATAAGTGTGTATGTGTTTCCCAGTGATGGGTTGCAACTGGAAGGGCATCCGCTGCATAAAACAAATGCTGGATAAGATGGCGGTTCATTCCACTGTGGCGACCCCAGATTAATAAAGGGACTAAGCTGAAAAGAAAATGAGTGAATGAACTTATACCTGTATCCTGCACTTGCTGCTATTGCATGGCTGGTTAGACCTAAACTGCATTTCGTTGCCTTGTACTTGTACACGTGTAATGACAATAAAGTTGAATCTAATCTAATCTAATATTGTGCCTACTGCAGCCATGGTACAGCAGCAATGTTCATTCAATATTACAAGGGTATAGTTCCTAGTCATCAGCCTAGAAAATGCAACTTTATATTTTCCATCAGTCTTCCTACACGATACAACTACTGAGGTCTTTAAATAGGAAAATAGTTGAAACTCTTTGGTCATTTGAGTGAGATGCTAATGATCTAATCAGACTCAATGAATTATGCCAAGCTAAACATGCTCCCACAGACCCGGAGATTGGCTGACTTGTTTCAAAAATAGTAAAACCAAACAGTTTAACCCTAGCGGAGCTGTAAAATGAGCCTACTTTAAAAGAGGAGTGTTCCTTTATCAAACAAACAAGTTATTGGTTTTGAGGTCTGTAAGTCTTTGTCAGTTTGTTATTGTGTAGTGTGGACCTGGCATTGTGAGGGGTACGTTCACACACCATGCCCATGTATGCTCCATAGCTCTCAGCTGTAGAAATGCCACCATGTTTCATGATCCACTCAAAAGCTCTCCATTCCTCTCCTCCATCACAACCATTATTGCCAAATCCCCAAGTGCAGTCCACCAGCATCTGCTGGGACAGTGACGTCAGCTGTCCCGTCTGAAAGAGAAAGACAGATCTGATTTACAACTACGCATCCATGCAAAGTTGTGATTTTGATTAAGCTGAAAACAACATTTTAATCCATACAGTACATTTGTAAATATCTGTGTAAAACAGCTAGAGTGATGGAAACATAACTATTAAATATTTTTTAAAAAGCCATTCAATTGGACATTGCAAAAATCTACCTATAATATTGTTTTGCATAAATATCCACCTGAAAATGAGAGGCAAAATAAATTAATTTTTTCTTTTATTGGAGTGGTTCATGAATATGCCTTTTCGTAAGTTTTATAAGTTGAGTGAGCAAACACACAAAAAAAAAAGAGGACTTGATTCAACAAAGTTAAGTCCTGTTCAAGTTCAACTGAATTTGTCCCATAGGAAATGAATGTCAAATACTAAAATTAAAAGCATTATTAACTGGAACTTTTATAGGTAAATACACATTTAAAGACATTTTAAAAACACATATTGATAGATTATTTTCCCCAAAGAGAGTGATGTGACATTTGTTTAAATCAAATAAATAAATAATAAAGTGGATTCACACTTTTGTGCCTAAATGTGTCCACAAGAGTAGTAGTAATGGCTGCAGTATAATTCATGCTTGATGGTCAACCTGATCTTAACCAGTTTGCATTCATTAGATTTGTTTACCCGAAACTTACTCTGCCACCCAGTCAGTCTGCAGCCGGTGTACATCATAATAATATATTATATCATATAGTTAACATGTTCACATCCCATCACACTCTAACTAGGACTGCACATTATATAGTTTCAGCCACAATAAATCGCAGGATATATGCAGTGTTGAGCCATGTTTATTAATATTTCACAAGTGTTTAAGGCCTGTGACTGTGTGAGGATTTTAAAATCATAAAGACATAAGAAATTGTACCGTTTGTACCACTGACAAATTAAAAACAATTGATTTTATTGAACTGTTTATAAAGAAGACTATGCACTATTATTTTACATATGATTATTCAATTACTGTATACAGTCTGACCCCTCAAAAAACAGTAAAATGCTTTATTAAATAAATGATTTGTATATTTTTCTTTATTGAATTCATCTATGCTTGAAGATTTATAATATTATTTGCACTGCCCTTTATCTGAAATAAAATTATTTTTAAATAGTTATTCAACTAATTTAAGTGATATTGTATTCAAATCGCAATATATATATATATATATAAAAATCATCGCAGGATAAAAAAAATTCAATGTTATATTTTTCCAATATTGTGCAGCCCTAACTCTAATTCTTATCCATATTTTGTGCAATACTGTATTCAACACGTTCACTTCACATTCTGTCACTGTGTATTATTGGATCAATGCTCTTTATATTTCAAATTTTGTCATATTATATATTCTTCCGCCAATTTCAGTATACTCAGTAGTCAGTACATAGTACTGTGACAAAGAATCAGAATCTTGTCGTTTTACCTTCAGGAAAAGTGCTCCCTCTAGTGTTCCAGTGGTGGCAAAGCTCCAGCAGGATCCACACACAGCCTGGTCTTTCACTGGCGTCACAGCGCCTAAAAATACCCAACATGTAAACTCAATCACTTCTAAAAACACTGCATAGAAAGAGGACACATACAACTTTAAACATTACACACCGTACAGTCTCCAGTCTACGGAGTTTGGTGTGGCTATAGACCGGATTTCCGAGGGGAAAGGCTGGGCTTTTCTGTGAACCTTCGGAGTCCTTTGACATCCTCTCATCATTGACAGCTCTTTCTGCGAGCGATCGGCCAAGTGATTGACGGAGAGCGAGAATGAAAGGCCAGCTCTGTTCATAGAGTGCACATATCTGAAGAAGAAGGAAAAAAAAAAAAAAAAAAAAAAAAAAAGAAATTCATAAAACTCTTGTTTGCTAATAGAGTACTTTAATATGGCTTCAAGTTCTCATTTCGTTTAAAGGTATTTGGCGTATTGGAAACCGTGTATTTTTATTATAAACACTCACATTTTATTTATATATATATATATATATATATATATATATATATATATATATATATATATATATATATATATATATATATATATATATATATATATATATATAATAAAAACAACCACCACACACACACACACACACACACACACACACACACACACACACACACACATTTGAATAAAATTTATTTAAAGGCTAAATGCCATTCATACGAAACACCACTTGAAGAGTTAAACTTGCCTTTCCAAGAAATATTAAACAAAAAATAAATCCGTTTTAGATCACAAAAAAGATGGACCCCTCAGTCATTTTAGAGGAGTAGAGCCTTTCCATGTTATTTTATTCCCCCTTTTTCTTTCCTTATTTATTTATTTATTTATTTATAAAGTTTTACTTATTATTATTTATTTATTTGTATTTTATCTTAATATTATTTATATATTTTATAGGACCTAAATGTGTGTATGTGTGCAACTGGTTTGGGTTTGTTTGTTGTGAAAAGCTATTTGTACTGTATGTTTCATATCTAACATGTTCAATAAAAATACTTTTGGGAAAACAACAAAAAATATATAACACCACCATTTTGAACAGTTTGCATTTAATAAAAAAAATAAATAAAAAAAAACTTCAATTAAAATAAAAATGTGAATAATAAAATTTAAGTCAACTTAATTTAAATAATGCATATAAATTTTTAAAAATGAAAAGGTCATTATATAATAATCATGGCTTCAGAGGATGCATGTTGTGCCTAAAATATATATAAAGCAATCAATATACTGTTGTTTTGATTATCACTGTATACTTAAAGGCTAGGTGTTCTTTTTATTTGCTTGTTTGTTTTTGTGTAAATTTTTGAGCATTTCAGAAAATCTATCCTGGAACTTGTGCTTATTTGAAGTCTATTCAATGACCAAATAAAACTTATTTGACAAAAAAAATTATATATTTGTAATATTTATAGAATTTCCTCAAGTTTTATTACATCAACACATCTGTTTGTTTTTTCCTCACCGAATATTATGCACAAAGTTGTGCTCACGCTCCTCGTGCTCCTTCTCATTGTCATATTGACGATTAAACTTCTCCTTATAGTGGCCAAACATACGGTGGGCGTGGCTAACCGGGGAGGTTTCTACAAAATCTTGAATGGGATTGGCTAATAAACGATGCTCTACACCAGGACCAGGAAAGTCACCACATGACATACCTAAAAACAAAAAAAGTGAAACAATTAATTACTGATTTAATTTAAGCAGCAGAAAAAATGCCACGTCACCAAATGTGATTTAAGAACTTACCTCCAGGTAGTTTAAAAATGTTTGCATCAACCTGAGAGCTGAAGTCGCTGTAATCAACAATATATTTATCATAGTGGGAGCCCAAAAGAGTATTGAAGCCCATCATCTCATAGTGGTGTGGCATGGCTGAAGAATCAATTCCCTCTGGACGTGTGACCCACAGACGGTATGTGTTTTTCTTATGACCAACCGTTGTGACATTTTTCCAGACCTCACACAGAACGCCTGCGTAATATTCAATCTTCTCAAACTGCAAGACAAACAATTTTATAAACACTTATGATGTTATTGATCTGATCCACAATAGGAAGTCGCTCATATTTGAATAAATGATGACACTGAATTTTTATTTTATCTATCAGACATACTTCAAAGCCTTGCACATCAGGCAGTGCTATCTGAGGAATTATTGGTTCATCCTTGGTGCCGTTAAGCTGAAAACACTTCATAGTGTTGAATTCGGTCTCAGTGGTGACAGGTGTGATCTTGTAAACGGCACCATAGTCCAAGTCATTTCCAATGAAGAAAGTGCAAACTTGACCTGTGTAGATCAATTAGGAGAAACTGCATATTTTTATCACCACATGAAAAAAATACCATAGTAATTTATATGTTTTTGAACCATACTACTAGAGTAAACTCGATTATACTGTATATTATATCATTTACGACACTTGATTAATACTACAGCCTAACACCAATCTGATTTCACCAAGTAGGACATGTTCCTGGATTAAAATCTATGTTGATCCTGGAACAACATTCCAATCAGCCAATCAGAATTAAGGGATATGTTTACTGTTTATGTTAAGTTCAGGCTTATAGTTTAGGCGCTTTAGTTTTATGCACTTCCAAATAATTGTCATCCAACTATTATTCCCCTCTGATTTTGGGAATAATTTACAGTAATGGTTGGGTTTAGGGGTAGGGAATAGATTTGCATTACATTTTTTGAACACAAGTGATGATCCAGGATCAACATAGAGGTTAATCCAGGATCACATCATACTTGGCAAAATCATGACGTGCTACAGCATGTTTTATTAAAGGAAGTGTTCACCAAAAAAAAAAAAATAATAATTATATTCTGTCGCCTTCTCGTGTTCCACTTGTTTAAGTTTCTTTTGTTGAACACAAAGGAAGATATTTTGAAGAGAGCCATAACCATAGACTTCCACAGTATTTGTGTTTCCTCCTGTGGAAGCCAATGGTTACAGGTTTTCAGCTTTTGTAAAATAAAGAAATATATATAAAAACTAAAATATTTTCTGTTCAACAGAATAAAGAAACTCATAAAGGCATATAACCACTCGAGGGGGAGTACGTTTTTACTTTTGGTGAACTATCCTTTTAACTACAGTGAACTGATAAACTGCATAACTGTAGCATACTATAGTTTCACTACAGTAAACTGTATAATAATATACCTTATAGTTGTAGAAAACCTGCAAAAAAAAAAGTGCACAAAACATGGAAAAAAAATGTTTGCGTTTATATTACTATTATATTTTTAGTACCACAGCTAAGCATGGGCCGGGATAAGTTTGTGAAGGTATGATAACCTTTGATAAAAATAATTGTATAATAAACGTTTTAAGATATTGTGATGATTACTGCTTTAAAATAAAGTTATTTTTTTAAATGTCTTAATAAAAAACATATTTTTCCCATTTGAACAAAATATACAGCATTTCACTTTACAATTCACATTTATAATATTTTGGATCAGTAAACATGACTTCTGCTAGGTTTATTAGTTTACAAAAAACAGATTTTTTTAATAGCACATAAAAAACCTTTATATATACACCTTAAGAACGGTATAAAATGTTTGTTGTTTTAAAACCTTGACTTTTCCAAACCACACTAAACCTTAAAACAGGTTATCGTCCCATGCCTAACCACAGCAACTATTGAAATCACCACAACAGATTAATTTAAATCCTTTACTACAGTATGGTTCAAAAACACTATAGTATTTGCAAAAGGTTACTGTAGTAGGTTTTATTTTCACTGTTTTCCTTTTAATACTCCCATGATAACTGACCATGATAATAATCGATTCGACTTCTTTTCCCCGTCAGGTCGTACCAAGCTTCAAATGGCTCCTTTATCTCAGCATAAGGCAAAGAAAGCAAACCTAGTACATAAAAGAGGAATATGTAATTTTAAAGTACGTACAATCCACTGGACTGAGGTAAAGTTGGTTTTATGTTCACACATTTGGAAAGTCGGTCCTTAACAATATACTTTCAGAAAAGTATTTTTTGCTAATATTAAATAGTGAAATCATATTAGCAGCCACTGAATATCAAAGGCATAGCCGGCCCTCCCTATAAGCGAACTAAGCAGCTGCTTAGGGCCCCGCCGCTACTAAGGGCCCCCCACAACCGACTAATGATGTGTGTCGCTTCCTTGCTGAAATCATTTTTATTTGCATTTTACATTTATCTTCATTGACAGTGCTTTAGTGCTTAAATTTTCATTTTCACTGAGAAACAAAACAAAAATAAATAATTCGCAATTTTATTTAAGTTGAAATGGTTTTCGTGTGAAGGTCATCAGGAAGATCAACAGGAAGCTTGCAGCATCTCATTTGTCATATGCATTCTGTGTTCTCGCAGTTTGAGTTTGTTCTTCCAAGGTAACCTGCAAGAGTGACCAGTCAACTCAAGAACGTGAATCCTTGCATAGACACTGCCATGGCCTTTGCTTCATTGCCGGTTCCATTTATATGCCTGACTTTTTTTTTTTTTTTTAGAAATTTGACCGTAAAAATAAAACAAAACAAACGTTATTTTTAATTCTAAAGAAAAACTGTGGGGGAAAATGACGACAGAAGAGACGAGCTCAAAATCATTTTTAGCATCACTTTTAAGTGCTAATGATGATATTAAGTACATAATCTAGTAGCACATTTATAGAAAATAGGCAATATTATGCACACTGGTAATATTTTTTTCTTGAGACATGTTTATAAAAGTTATGTCATAATTGAATTACTCATAGTTTATTATAAGCTCTGAACCCTGCATCTCAAATAAGGAGCAGGGAACAAGACTGAAGAAAATACATTTTGTGTTAGGGTATTAACAATAACCCACTATTTGTTGCTTCCCTTTTTCTTATATGTTTTTTATATTAATATTTTTCATATTTATATTATTTGCTTATTGATTTTATTATTTATGGATCAATCTTTGCATTAATGTTAATTGTTTTGTTGTTTTTATGAGTTCAGAATGTATATTTTATTACTAAGTAATGCATTTCCACTTTTGGTTAATTATTGTTCAATGTCGGTGCATTGCAAGGTTTTTTGCGTTAAGAATTTATAAAGAAACTCAACTTAGAATGTTTTATAGAATCTTCAATCTGTTTGCCAAATTAATTGAATATGTTTTAAACACTCTAAAAGGCTGTAAAGTAAGGTTGGTCCCTTTTTTAAAGATTGCTTAATCGTTCATTATTTGAAGCTGCTAGTTGACAAAAACAGTGCTGTTTTAAAATGTCCAAATTATCTGGACAGATATTAAGAATTAAAAAAAAAAAAATAATAATAATAATAATAAAAAAAAAAAAAAATAAATAAATAAATAAATAAATAAATAAAAATCAAGCTTTACTTTTCGGTTTCATTGATAGTAAGGCAATATAATCATTGTGGGCCGGTTTGCAATGGGAATACTGTTTAGAGCAAGGTAGGGCCCCAAAATTATTCTGCTTTGGGCCCCCAAATGTACAGGGCAGGCACTGATCAAAGTACAACACTGTTCAGTCAAATAATTGTGCTAATGTTGTTTCTAATTCACTTTGTGATTTCAGGCCGAATATTTAAAGCACTATGGTAAACAATATAGGGAGCATGTCACAAGTTGTCA
The DNA here is from genome assembly GCF_903798145.1 of Danio aesculapii. Classification (NCBI taxonomy): domain Eukaryota; kingdom Metazoa; phylum Chordata; class Actinopteri; order Cypriniformes; family Danionidae; genus Danio; species Danio aesculapii. The sequence continues at coordinate 44,760,773 of NC_079453.1, forward strand.
CTTAACGAAAATGCAATTATAAAACCAACTTTACCACAACATATAACGGGATATTCTGTTAGCCAGAAATGTACCTTTGACATGATAAGTCTTTCCAAACTCAGGAACTGTCCGGTCTGCAACCGGTGTGGCATCTGAGAAGGAAAGAAAAGCTCTTATTTATGCACAAATTCAATTCATCTTTATTTCTATAGCGCTTTTACAATATAGATCGTGTCAAAGCAGCTTCACATAGAAGATTATAGTGAATTGAAACAGTGTCAGTCCAGTTTTCAGAGTTGAAGTTCAGTTCAGTGTGGTTTAATATTCACTGCTGAGAGTACTATATTTACTAAACAACTTCGAATATGTAATTATAATAGGTCTAAATATGCATTTCTATGCCTCCTCAACATATTTAACGTTGAAAATATCACAGGAAATGCAGCACACAAATCACGAGACCGTCGGTCATATGCGTTTGTTTTCTTCCTGTACATCAACAACAACACTTTACCTGCAGCACACGACAGAAGCACGAATCCAGCTAGGAGAAACCACATGTCTACAGAAGCCAGACAGTCAGTCAACCGCTACAGATGCTAATAAACATTCATCTGTACAATAGAAAGTCCCGAAAAAAAAAAAGACAATCTAGATGTTTCCGCCACGGAGGACGCAAACGCGCCAAGTTCCTATAAAACAGCAGAAGGAGGGACTGAATTAAAGTCATATGATGGTCTATTGCTGTCACATGACTGCAGTCAGCTGTTTTCTCCCTTTATCAGCTTAATGGCGGTAATTGAAAACGCTGACAGGTACTAACAAGAAGTTAAAGTTTTACTATATATACCAAGAGTAATATTGAGCCTTTTCCTTAAGAGAAATCATTACTGTACCTTATATTCAATCTTATTGTATGTTTTTATTAAAGGATCAACTGATTTGCTGGAAAAATTGTGGCTGTTACCACAGAAATATCATGTTAGAAGTAAAATTAAAGAAATACCCTATAAACTACTCCACAGATTTTAGCCAGCAAAACATTATTTACAAACATTTAAAAGTGGGATTGATGTGAATTGTATTTTTTGTTATGAATATGAGGAATCTACTTGACACTTATTTTGGCATTGTCCATATTCAGTCTACTTATGGAGTGAGGTGCAAAAATGTATTAATAACAAATTACAGTGTTCTGAACCTCTTTCATTGTTGTGGGAAAATGTTATTTTTGGCTTTGCTGTGTAACCTAGTTTTTATTTAACTTATTTAATTATTTTGCAAACAAAATTTTACATTCATAAATGAAAATTTACTAATAAGAACCCGAGTTTTAAGATATTGATGACTGAATTATGCTTATATATTAGTAGTTTCAGAGACTCTAAATAAGTAAGCCCTACGCACTTTAAAACTTTGTGAACTCTACAATGTATTTATGTATTTATTTGATTATTGCATATGTGCATTTTGTATATTAGTATTTTATTTATGCTTACCCCCTGGCATATATATTTTTGTACTGTTAAAATGTTATAAAAAAAAACAAAATAAAAACAAGAAGTTAATGTTGTATTACACACACACACACACGCACGCACACACACACACACACACACACACAAAATCTAATATGAGAAAGGAGAAGCGAGAAAGATTTAATCTCTTACATGTGAAATGCGAGATTTGAAGTAACTGAGAAGACTTGAAACATGAGATGACTGCAGTGAAAAATGATAATCTATCTATCTATCTATCTATCTATCTATCTATCTATCTATCTATCTATCTACCTACCTACCTACCTACCTACCTACCTATCTATCTATCTATCTATCTATCTATCTATCTATCTATCTATCTATCTATCTCTGTCTGTCTGTGTCTTACTGTTTTACTCAAAAGATATTTTTTTTCTTATTGAACCTGTTTGTAGAAAGCTTTATGTGTGACGAAATTGTCAAACCACAAACAAACAGACAAACAAAAACGGATATATAAATTTTGTTATGAAGTTATGTTCATTATTGTTTAAATAAAATAAAACTAAATAAAATAAACTCAATCAGTAATGAAATGGTTGCAAACATACTTTCCTTGACAAGCAAATGATTCCTATTCTTAATAATTTAAACAATCATTTTCAATCTCAGAAAGCAGCTCAGTATTGAAAAAGAAAGATTCGGACACATGCCCAATACTTTAATAGTCTTACAGTTTTTCTCAGTGGCTTTGGTGCATTTCTCCCAACACTATTTACATTTGCACAGCAGTTAATGCATTTCTCAAAACAATTAGTACAAACTACAAAACCTAGCTGATAACCTGCAAAAGAGTGTCACTTGCTCAAAATGGAGAGCTCATTCCTCAAAAGCAAGTACTGATGTCAATGAAGGTGTCAGTGTCATCAAGATGAAAAGTCCTGACAATCATTCTGTAAATCATTCATGAAATTGTTTAACTTAGAAGACGTTTTCAGGAAAAAAACAATTAGCCTGGCAGATTTCGACAACTAGTTCAACATTTTTGTGTGTAATGACTCAAGTAATGAAATAAGGACTATTAATTTGATATGGAATGACTATTCAGCATTCACAAGTTTAGTTAACATTGACTGACATGACATGACATAAGCAACTGATAATGTTATAAAAACAGCAGAGAGTTGTATGAACTGATGCATGTCCACAAGCATTTGCAGTTTGTTGAAAGGAATGAGAAACTGATGTGCACAAATGACTAATTGTTTTGAGAAATGCATTAACAAATGTAAATAGGGTTTCGAGAAATGCACCAAAGCCACTGAGAACAACTGTAAATCACAACGTGCGATGTTAATATTTTCAGTTTAAAATTTTCCAGAGAAGACATTTTGTGTAAATATCTGTTTTGTTTTTTATTTATTTATTTATATATAATTTTCTTTGTTTATTATTGTACTTGATGTCATCCATTGTTATGGTTATTACGATAGTTTGTAAAAACATTTTTTTTTCATGTAATCAGTCTTTGTCAATCACGTGCGTTTGTTGTGTGTGACGTCACAACTGCGCCATTTTGAGGTATCGCTTCCCGTGACAACTTGAGAGTCACATAACGCAAGAGAGATCCATGGCTAAAAAGGTCAAGCTGGAGAAGTACAAGAAAATCGAGAGTACACGGGACCGCAATAAACTAAACAAAGATGCCAGGGATCGTCATTTTGATTAACTGTCTTACATTCAGGATATAGATCAGTTTGAATCAACTGCAAACCAACGGAGTGCGCTGTCACCTACCCATTGCTGACATGTCATACTGTACATCATCAATGTCTTAATATACGTTATTTTAGTTTAAACACCATTAAACCACAGTATTTTGTATTATATATTGCAGTTTTTCATTTTATTTCATTAGTTACATCTAATATATACATTAAACTATTGGAAAGATGTTTGTATCAAAAGTATTTTATAAATATGAACAATGAATGTAAAGAAAGCAACAGAACAAAACATGCAAATACTATTATAATTTAATTTAGTCAAATACACTGAGTGCACAGAGAACAACAACTGAAAAACATAAAATAAAATAAATACACCCAAATATTAAGATATGTTGAACACAAATACAGATATTATGATAAACACTGAAAACCTGTAACCATTGGCTTCCATTGTATTTGTCGGGAAATATATTTTACTTCAGTGGAAAACTCGACCCTCTTCATGATATAATAATCATGCCCATCATATGTGCTTAATTCCTATTTATATCGCCTTTAAAATATGATATACATCGCAAAAATACGACTTTCCTCTGTCTACTATTCAGTTTTTCTCTTCCTGCCCTCCATCTGAATTTCGCGCCTCACCAAAACCACGTGATTGCAAACGGAGCGAGGGCGGGTGTAGTGACGTTGGCGCGCAGGGGCGGGGCAGGCTGTGGATTCAGGTATAAATACGCACGTCAGCCGTTTTCCCAGTTTGCCAGTTCGCTAGTTTGCTAAGCTCTCTAATAACGTCAAACAAACAAACGCCCCAACTACTCGATGGGATTCACGCCATTTACCGCGGAAAAGCTTTTTGGCCTGAATTCGACACATCATCCACAAAATCACACCAGGAGATTGAAACCCACCTGTAAAGCAGCTTACAAAAGGTATATCCATGTTCGTTTGTGTTATTGATCAACGTAGCGGGGATGCTAACCTGCAGCCCGGTTTGAATTGAGCAAAGTTTTGTTTTTGTTAAAAAAATAATAGCTTTGCATTTGAATTGAATTGTGCTTAATGTTTAGCCTAAACGAGAAACTGTTATACTACAGTTTGCTTTGTTTTAAAGAGTTTTTTACGCACTTAGTCGTTATTAATCGTCGTCATCCAGACAGTGATTGTGGAGTGAGTTGAGGTAAAGTTGGTTTTATATTCGCACATTCAGTCTCATTAATAATATAATATCAGAAAAGTATAACTTCTAAATGGTGAAAGTAAAAATTCTAAATGGTGAAATCATTTTAGCAAACAACCATCAAAGCACAACAGTGTTCACAGTCAATTAAATAGTGCAAATGTTGCTTTGAAGTCATACTTAAACGTGATTTCAGTCTGAATATTCACAGTACCATGATAAACCATGTATGGAGCAGTCACTGAACGAATATGCGAATATAAAACCAACTTTACCTCAATGTGAAGTGATTGAATTTAACATTTATTTATTTGTATGTTTATTTATTTATTTGTAATCTTTGTCTCTTATTCCTGATCACAGCAGAGACTCTCCTACCAAATGTTTCCGACAAACATCAGTAAGTTTGCTACGTCCACCTAATGTGCTTGAAAATGAACAGTGTCGCTTAGGGAGACATTAAAGCAAGAAAAATAAGCATTTGAATTGACTTTATGCATAACACAGTATTACAGTGTTATTTTAATGAATGTCATATTATTAATTTGCATTGAAATGGGGATATTTAAACATCAGTTGTGAGTGATATAAATAACCACGTTGCAACTCTCCGCCAGTAAGAGCCTGAGAGACAGGATGCAAACCCCATTTGCCTGGCATCTTTGTGCATTGATGTTTGTTCATAAAAGGTCAGTTAAGTTAGCGTTAACGGTCAGTGTATCTTTTGGTTATTGGATTTTCATTTGACGAACAGATGTTGAAAAACGAGTTTTTTATTTATTTTCGTTTTTAAATTAAACAACCACAATTAAAATTCGATTTTAAAACGAAAAGTAAAAAAACAGCTCGTTTTTTTTTCATAGTGAAAAACGAAAAAACAAAATTAAAATTTTATTTTCATTTTTTTTTTATTTAGAATAACAAAAAAATAAAATCACCAGAAAACAAAAACGAATAAACACTTGTTTTTTATTCCGAAACCAGATAGGCAGACCCCTGTACGGTGTCGCAATGCTGCCGCACACAGGCAAGCCTGCTATGCTTTTATTATATATATATATATATATATATATATATATATATATATATATATATATATAATAGCAGTAGGCAATTTTTTTTATAATTTCAATTTATGTATTAAAATTCTGCTGCTATATTTGCACATAGCCATATGAAATTATGGATAGACCATCTGTAGTGGGGGGATGACGCACGCACAACTCAATGATTGTCCGTTTTTAAAAGACACGGGACTGTTATCAGGATGTTTGTGCAGCATGCCTCCTTTCAGATAATATTAATTGTTAATTTTTTATTTTGAAAAACTGGTTATTGAAATGTGTTTAACAAACAACTGTATTAATGCCTCCCTACTTGAAATGATTCGTGGTCAAACTACAGGAAGTGGAAGTATTGTGGTTTTAACAATATTAAAACTTTTCAGAAAAGTGTTTAAAGCAGCCTAATGTGATGTCAAAATAAAGGGTGTTTCATAAAAAAAAGCCAACAAAAAATAAATATATAGCCCATAACCGGCCCTTATATGAGAAATATGTTGTCTTAAAGAGGAAGATATGTCTTAAAGTCCAGTTAACAAGAAAATACCTTTTATAACATTATTAAGTGGAAAAAAATAGCTTATAGTAGGCTAGCAGGTCAGCATTGCGTTACTGTCAATGAGTTGGCCTATCTGGTTTCGGAATATAAAAAACAGGTCTTTATTAGTTTTTGTTATTCGTATTTTTTGTTATTCAAAATAAAAAATGAAAATCAAATCATTTTTGAATTTTACTTTTTCGTTTTTCACCATGAAAAAGAAAAATTAGTCGGTTTTTGATATTAGTTTTAAAATTCAAAAACGAAAGTCAAAAAATGCTTTTAATTTCAATTTTCGTTTTTGAATTTTAAAACCAAAATCAAAAAACGACTTGCTCATTTTTCATTATCTGTTTCTAAAATGAAAATCCAATGACCAAGAGATACACTGACCGTTAACTTGCAAGGAATTTAATGTTTTAATATAACGCTGTAATAAAATGAGCATGATCTAAGACTTAAATGGTTGTTAGGTTCTTTCATTACAAACTTTCATAAAAATATATGAAAATATAACATTAACTTCGTTAAACCGTAATGGTATATTCTGACACAAGTTTTTAATAGGACTAAAAGCAATGACCATTTTTGCCGGTGAATTAATGTTATGCGCCCTGTGCGGAACCTATCATCTTCCATACATATGCGAAGGCGAAACTTTTCCCGTTTTCTAAAAACTACTGGTCCAAAAGACATATCACAATTTGCAATCGGTATATACACAGAGAATGATCTCACAAGCATGTGTATGGCTTTCAGTGATTGAGGAGTGGTAGTTTGAATGCACGGAAAAACGGAAACATGGTTGTTGCCAAAGTCTGTAAATGGGACTTTACTACCGCTACATTGAATATTCGGTCTGAAATCGCATGTAAGTGTTTCTTCAAAACAGCACAGCATTAATAAACTGTAAACCATGTTGTACTTAGTCATTCACTTATAATGTGATCCCTATTTACGGCTTTCAAACAATACTTTTCTGAAATTATATTATTAACGAGAAAGTCTGAATGCGCGAAAATAAAACAAACCTTTCCTTGATGTGATGTTGCGGGTCACCTTGATGGATTTTTCTAGATTCCTCCTGATTTTTCCAGGCTGTTGTTAGTAACTGTGGAGTCTGCCTTGATAGCCTGAAAGCTTATGGCCTGAAGACGGTGGCGCCCCCAGAATTTTATTAGGGGTGGCCAGAAGAGGCCGCACCAAATCTTCGGGTGGCACTCAAAAAAATTGAGTTCAGTGTAATGTTATTTTTTTTGTTTCTGGTAAATGAAATATGGTTTAAATTCATTTATTAAATTTTCTTGAAATATTGCAGGGCAACGCGGTGGCGCAGTAGGCAGTGCTGTCGCCTCACAGCAAGAAGGTCGCTGGTTTGAGCCTCAGCTGGGTCAGTTGGCGTGGAGTTTGTATGTTCCCCTCGCGATTGCGTGGGTTTTTATCCGGGTGCTCCGGTTTCCCCCACAGTCCAAAGACGTGCGGTACAGGTAAATTGGGTAGGCTGAATGCTGCTTAAAACATGTGCTGAATAAGTTCATTCCGCTGTGGCGACCCCAGATTAATAAAGGGACTAAGCCGAAAAGAAAATGAATGAATGAATGAAATATTGCATTTTTGTCCTTGAAATAATTCAGCAAGTACATGTGCAAACCAAATAATAATCAATATTTTGTTTAAACATATATAAATAACTTTTCAGTTATTTTTCACATACTTCACATACTGTACAGCATACAGTATATGTCATGTCTAAAATTAAAGATTGAGTTAATAAAACAAACAAACAAATGAACAAACTGAAGAAAAGGCATTACTATATACACACACACTCACTATACAGATCCTAATAATATCATTTATCCATATCCTTTTTAAGCCACAAAATTTTAATGCAGCTTCAATTGATGTATCTTCAGGTAAATTAAATAGCCATTGCTGTCTATTATAGGTGTGTGCCTGCTGTTAACGATGATTGGGTAGGGCAGTGGCGGTTCTAGTTTAAATGACACCCTGGGCGAACCACCCCATACACCCCCCCTTAAATTGTTAGATTTTTATTAAAATGTGACAATTTAAATTTATTCTAAATAATTACAATTATTATTAATATTATACAATTATTATTCTAAATAAATAACAGAATTCAATCTTAAATGTTACTGGAGTGATATGCTAAGATCACTTAAACCTTTTGCATGAATATTAATTATGAGAATTCTAAAGAATATAAAAAATGTTTTATAGATTTATCAGTTGTGTTAGACCCGACTCATGACCAAGAATTAATGTTATGAAATCTTACCTTCCTGACTCTTAATCCCTCCTTTCTGCTTATAGCCATGCTTAGTGAAAGTTTCTTCATCATATTACATAAACTATAGTTTAGTCGACTTTCAAAACTTGCTGCGTGCCGACACAGACACGCAAGTCTGTTACTCCGGTTTCACTGCGCATGAGCGGCGCGTATTTTATCGGCGTGCTTGTAAATTACCGGGATTCACACAGGTGCGTGAGGCGCACGGGAATGGTTTTCTGCGCGCATGCGTCAGTTTGCTTTCACCAGCGTTGAACCAGCGCTGAGGGGGAGAGATAGTGAGTCAGCTACGTCATTGACACCAACAATAATTTAGTGGCTGCATTTCGTTTATTTATTTATTGATATATTGGCAATTTAAATTAATAATCAATTTAAGTACATTTAAATTAATAATGTCAACAGCAAAATCATATTGGGGTGGCCACAGGGGAGGCCAGAGTTTTCCCAGGGTTGGCCGTGGCTCCCTATATTTTTTACCATGGTAATTTGAATATTCGGTCTGAAATCACACGTAAGTATGACTTTAAAACAACATTAGCACTATTTATTTGACTGTGAGAAATGCTGTACTTTGATAGCCATTGCCTGCTAATATGATTTCACTATTTAGAGTTTGCAAACAACACTTTTCTGAAATTATATTAAGGAGAAAGTATGAATGTGCAAAAATAAAACAAACTTTTCCTAAATTGATGTGTTGTAGGTCAACTTGATGGATTTTTCCAGATTCCTCATCATTTTCAGGGCTGTTGTTAACTGCAATCTGGATTGAAAGCCTGAAGGCTTATGTAGTAGAATATACGGACTTAAACCTTGTGTGCTGTTGGGGATGTTTTTATCCACTCTGGAGGAATTTTTAGGATTTATTTTGCCACAATTTCCTGTGTTTCAGCAAATGCAATGATTTTATTTGTGACATCTTATTTCAACATGTATATTTTAGGAAAATGCTTTAGAATTTTTAAAGAACTATACAATATAGTCTGAGCAAATTGACTACCGTTTTACGTTGGTGGCTTTTTATGATGTTTTTTTTTGCCCCATTAACATCCATTATAAACATATATTTTGATTGTAAAGCCATGACACTATTATCGTGCTTTTTTTTTATTTTTGGTGCTTTTCCCTGCTGGGAACAGCTAAAATTTGTCATCAGTGACTGTGCAAAAAACCTTAGTTTCTAGCTTTTATGGAGAGTATGTGTAAGATCTTTGCATACTTCAATATTGAGATAAAGTTGGTTTTATTCACACATTCATTCAGTGGCAACTTGACATGCTCCCTATATTGTTTACCATGGTAATTTGAATATTCGGTCTGAAATCACATGCAAGTATGACTTCAAAACAACATTAGCACTATTTATTTGACTGTGAGAAATGTTGTACTTTGACAGTCATTGCCTGATAATGTGATTTATATTTTGCAAGGAAGACTTTTCTGAAATTATATTAAGGAGAAAGTCTGAATGTGCGAAAATTAAACAAACTTTTCCTAAATTGATGTGATGTTGCAGGTCATCTTGATGGATTTTTCCAGATTCCTCCTGATTTTTCCAGGTTGTTGTTAGTAACTGGAGTCTGCATTGCTATCATAAAGGCTTATGGTCTGAAGGCTTATTATGTAGTAGAATATACATTGACTTAAACTTTGTGTTGTTGGGGATGTTTTCATCCACTCTGTAGTGGTTTTTAGGATTCATTTTTATCCACAATTATCTCTGTTTCTCAGCAAATGCAATGATTTTTAGTGACAAATCTTATTTTGACACATTTGAGGAAACTTTTGGAATTTTTCAGAAGTTCAATAATATAGTCTGGGCTACCCTTTCAGTATGTTGGTGTCTTTGTTGGTAGCTTTTTTTCCCTATTGTCTGCCATTATACAGCATTTTTGGATAGTAAAGCCATGACACCATAAAATCGTGCATTTTTGATTGGTGGTTTTTTTTTTTTAACCACTTAAACTTTAGTGCTATTTTGGGATTTCCGCCTGGATTTTGCCTACCCAAATTTAAAAGCTTCCCAAATCCACATGCAGAGGTGTAAATGCAAAAATTTGGTATCATTTTAAAGAAAATCCTTTGAATTTTCATAAAACACTATTGAAAGTGTTTAAAATAACGGTATATGTTGTTTGTGTTATAATAAACTCCTAAAAAAAGAGGCGCTTTTTGTATTTTTTTAAATAAACTCAAATTTGAGAGTGTACCTTTTAGGTTCTGTGTGGTCTAGCTTGCTGTAATTAATTTTGGTGGTTCCTGCACATGTCTATATTCATTGAAAAAAAGAAAAATGTCTCTATCATAATCTATGCAAAAGTTATTGTATTCCAACTGACAAGAGGTCTGAGACCGGTGATTGTTTTCATATTTCACTATTCTTTTGTTTGATCCAACATAATTCACTGTGTTTGGACCACGTCAGACATATTACACAGGATTATACATAGATTATAGATTATACATTATACATAGACAGGATTACTTATGCACATCATCTCAAAAACAGAGGAGAAATGACCATGAAGCGCACAGCGTAAGGTAAGAGATGACCGCTGTCTGTGCTATCTGGGGCTGCTTATTGATGATAAATGTATTGTTTTCACTTCTGCGCCATGGAAACACCGATATTCATTCTACAACTGTGATATGAGAATATAATTCAGTAAAAAGAATGCTAGAACTGTATGAGCACCGGCAAGAGCTTTCATTTGAGCTATAACTTGTACGTGTGTCAAATATGAACCATATGAAAATGAACCAATGTTCAATACCCAGCACAGGTATCCAAAATATTGTGTATTTAAGTTTAAATAACTTTTGTACAGTAGAAAAAAACAAAGTGATGCATATGTGCATAAAATTTAGCTTCTACACTTTCAAACGAAACCACTTAAGGGGGTCTGGTGCAATTCTAGCCCTTTAAATCTTAAAGCGAAAGTCGATAACGTCACGCAGAGATTAACTGGTTAAGGTGATCTTTTAGTGTTAATGGTTTTGTCATATTAATGCTAACTTAAGTCCTCAGTTATTATATATACTTCAGTTTTTATATATTTTTTTCATATTTGTCGTGCCTTTAATAACTTTATATATTTTGTATTGCGTTTTTCTCATTTGTATTAGATTTAAGTAATTTTTCAGTATTTTGTACTTCAGATTGTGAAATACTGTTGCAGTTTTTGGATTATTTTCAGTTTTGTATTTTCCATTTTCCACACTTAAGTTTCAAAACATGTTTCAAAGAATTATGGTTATCCTTTCTGTGTAAACACCTAAAGCGAGAATCTTTAGAAATAACGAAATAGGTATTTAGGCAGGCACACTACTAGGACTGCACAATATAGTGTTTCAGCATCGATTTCGCAATGTGATCATTTGCAATAGTCACATCGCAGGATATGCAATGTTGAGCCTGGGAGATCATTTTTCATTTTATGTGTTTTTGATGCCCGTGACTAATGATTTTAAACTGATTTAAGCATAAGAAATTGTACTGTTTGTAACTTTAATAACGATTAATTTTATTGAATTATTTTTATTTTTGAATTACTGTACCAGGTGGCTCAGTGGTTGGCACCGTCGCCTCACAGCAAGAAGGTTGCTGGTTCGAGTCTCTGCTGGGTCAGTTGGCGTTTCTATGTTGAGTTTACATGTTCTACCCGCGTTGGTGTGGGTATGCGCTGTAAGGTGAATTGAATAAACTAAATTAATTATAGTGTGTGTGTGTGTGTGTGAATGGATGGGTGTTTCCCAGTAATGGGTTGAGGCCGGAAGGGCACCCGCTGCGTAAAACATATGCCAATAACTGCACAGACATGTATGTTTTAAACTCCTGCTCAACTATAATCCCGATTTGACGTTGCAGATCCTGCGTTGTGACTATTGCGGATGTGCGATATCGATGCTTAAACCGTATATTGTGCAGCCCTACTACACAGCACATTTAGATTTAAATGTTTAGTATTACAGCCAACAGTGTAGACACATCATATACACACTGCAATTTGAAATACACATTAGTTTTGATATGTCTAATGTTGGATTCACACCAAATGCCTAGCAGCATGTCACTCTCTAGTTTAATCGCTGGATCTTTTTCACCTCACATGCATTTTTTTTGCTCAAGTTGAAAGTCACAAGAAAGTTTACCATTTGTAACCTTGTATTTTACTGAGTTATTTATGGAGTACAGGCTTGTAGTGTTGTTATACATAAGATTTTTTAAAAAACCCTACCTGAATACTATTTGACTGCCCTGAAATCCATAAAACAGTTTATCACAATAATCCATCGCTTACTTACCTTGTCTTTGCTCTTTTCTATATCTGTGCTTATAATTTGTTTCGATTTAATTTAATAAATTGTTTCCAAATAGTCATTTTTACGTTTTGTAGCAAACATATTGCAATATTTATTGCAGAAAAACTAAATGTCAGATTTTGTCCAATATTATGCAGCCCTACTTTGCAATAGTGTGCAACCAGTGTGGTTATAGTGGAAGTCTATGGGGCAAAAACCTAATGAAAGGCTAGTTAATTTGAACAGTACACAATGGTTAAAGGGACAGTTCACCCCAAAATGAAGAGTCATTTATTCATCCTCTGTTTTTTTCAAACTTGTTAAAGTTTTATTATTATGTTGAGCTCAACGTAAGATGGCATGATGTTTGATGGGTTTGTGTGTGTTTTTTTTTTTCTCAGCAGGTGTGTTTCATTGGGTGATGTCCACCATGGTTTACCCCCGCGACGAGGCTCTAGAGTGGATGATGCCAGGATGATATCGTGCTGACTACAACACTAAATCGGTGATCGGTTTGGAGAGGCATGCGAGGAGAACATGCTCAACTCCTCAAAACCATTCTGGACTGCAGTCAACCAGCCGGAGTGCAGGAGAAATCCAGACTGCTGCTGGAGGACCTGGAGGACATTGGGCTGGGCATGGGAGAAGCACAGCGGAAACAGGAGTGTAGGAGAAATCCAGACTGCTGCTGGAGGACATGAAGGAGGACATTGAGCTGTGCCTGGGAGAAGCACAGTGGAAACTGGAGTGCAGGAGAAATCCAGACTGCTGCTGGTGAACCTGGAGGACATCGAGCTGTGCCTGGGAGAAGCACAGCTGAAACAGGAGTGTAGGAGAAATCCAGACTGCTGCTGGAGAACCTGGAGGACATCGAGGTGTGCATGGGAGAAGCACAGCGGAAACAGGAGTGCAGGAGAAATCCAGACTGCTGCTGGAGGACATGAAGGAGGACATTGAGCTGTGCCTGGGAGAAGCACAGCTGAAACTGGAGTGCAGGAGAAATCCAGACTGCTGCTGGAGAACCTGGAGGACATCGAGGTGTGCCTGGGAGAAGCACAGCTGAAACAGGAGTGGAGGAGAAATCCAGGCTGCTGCTGGTGAACCTGGAGGACATTGAGCTGGGCCTGGGGGAAGCACAGCGGAAACAGGAGTGCAGGAGAAATCCAGACTACTGCTGGAGAACCTGGAGGACATTGAGCTGGGCCTGGGGGAAGCACAGGTGAAACAGGAGTGTAGGAGAAATCCAGACTGCTGCTGGAGAACCTGGAGGACATTGAGCTGTGCCTGGGAGAAGCCCAGCGGAAACAGGAGTGTAGGAGAGATCCAGACTGCTGCTGGAGGACATCGAGCTGGGCCTGGGGGAGGCACAGGTGAAACATACGCGCGCACATACACACAGAGCTCTCACAATTATGAAATTTGGCTGATGATTAATTCAGTAAGAAATAAGTGTGTTTATGCAATTTATTATAAAATTTTGCATTGGCAATTAATAGTCTATTTTTGGGCCCATCCATAAATCCGATATACTGTTAGGCCCATAAATGATTTGACATCGACACAATTCTAACATTTTTAGCTCTATACACCAACACATGGATTTAAAATTAAATGTACAAGATGTGCTTTAACTGCAGACTGTCAGCTTTAATAGGAGGGTATTTACATTTAAATCAGGTGAACGCTGTAGGAGTTACATCAGTTTGCATATGCCTTTCACTTTTTCAGGGACCAAAAGTAATTGGACAGAATAATTATCATAAACCAAACTTTCACTTATTAATACTTGGTTGCAAATCCTTCGCAGTCAATAGCCTGAAGTCTGCAATGCATAAACATCACCACATGCTGGGTTTCATTCCTGTTGGTGCTCTGCCAGTCCTCTACTGCAACTGTGTAGTAATAAGTGGATTTATAACAAATATTCACTTCAATATTTCGATATTGATATTTTAGCCTCGCACGAGGGTACCAATTAATGTAGAAATAACAGATAAATAAGTCCTTTTAACAAGACAAAACATTGCTGTTGCTCTGATACAAGTTTTATTTATGGATAAAATTACAAAGCACTGCAGTGTTTGTGTGTTCAGCGTTTGCCTGACAAAATTAGTTTTACCAAAATGTGAATATTCCATACAAGCTGAAGCTGATTGGTCAATTCTTGTTACGTGACTCGTGGTGCGCTCACGGGATTCATTGCCACTTGTGCGTGCTAGACGCGCACCTCCATTGGAAACAACGATCTTGCGCAAACTTTAGAAATGCGCAATATGCGAACAGCCCTTAAAAGGCCGCCGTCATTTGCGATCTCCAACAATTGATCTTCTTGCAAAGACAAGGTGCATTCACCTGATTTTTTGACAAATGGGTTGCGAATCCATTCAATGGCAGTTTGTGGGTCGTTCACTGGGCCCCCTTAACAAAGAAACTTTCCAAAGACATCTCGTTTTACTCGCTTTGCTAGTGAGTTACATTTGGGCGCTCAAGTGACCAAGATGTAAGCAAGAGAATATGGTCATTTTTCAAAATAAAAAACTTTTCAAAATGAAAGCTTGTTCAGACTCAGATAATGAGTAAAATGGAAATAATTGATTTCTTGTGCAGCCTGGTATCAATTGATCCAATATTGATTGTTGAGGACCACTGAGCTAGAGAATAAAATGAACTAAGGCAGCATGATAATTCTCCTAATTGTCCACTGCTAAGAAATTTACCCCCCACAGAGCTCGCTGAGGTCCCCTTGTGGGCCGGGACCCCCCTGTTGGGAACCGCTGCCTTAACAAGTGGGAGGCACAAATGCAAGCTGATGTAATTCCCACAGCGTTTACCTGATTTGGGTGTATATAGCCTCAAATTAAAGCTGACAGTCTGCAGTTAAAGCACATCTTGCTTGTTTCATTTTAAATCGATTGTGTTGGTGTATAAGCCAAAACTGTTAGAACTGTGTCGATGTTCAAATGTTTATGGACCTCACTGTATATGTATGTATGTATGTACATTTGAGGTCAGAATGTTTAACCCTCCTGAATTATTAGCCCCCCTTTATATTTTTCTCCCAGTTTCCATTTTTTATTTATTTTTTTATTTTTTTAATTGGATTTTTCAAAATTAGTCCTATGTACACAGTACTGAGTAGAGCATGAACAGTATACATTATTTTAAGGGGAAAAAAAGAGAAAATAGAAAAGAAAAAATAAATAGAAATTATAAGATAAGAAAAATAAAATAAAAATTAATAAATAAAACTAAATAAATGAAATTAAGAACAGCAGTGTGGTCTAATTCAAAACAATATTACAATATTGTGGTGTGTACAATTAAGGATACATAGTAGAATTATAATCAATGCCAAGACAGTTCAAAGGAGTTTCCCACATTTTCTGGAATGATTTGGATTTTCTTTTTAATATATGTCCAATTTTTTCCATCACTATGGTTTCTTTAATCAGGATTATCCAGTCTTTGACAAGAGGGGGTTCTGTCCCGACCCATTTATTCATAATTATTTTCCTCCCCAGCATCAGTAGAGATTTGAAGACATCTGAATATTCCAAAAAAGAGAAGGGCAGAATACCCCAGTTTCCATTTAAAGGAAATAATTTTTATTTTCAACATTTCTTAACTTAATAGTTTTAATAACTCATTTCTAGTAATTTATTTGTTTCATATTAGTCATGATGAAAGTACATATTTTTCAAGATACTAGTATTCAGCTTAGTGACATTTAAAGGCTAAACTAAGTTACTTAGGGTAGTTGGGGTAATTATGGTCGTGATAATTAATGGTCGTGTCCAACTGAGTCTCGTTTCTCTCATGGTTATTTTTTTCTTCACTTTCGCCAATTAGTGAAGTTTTTTTTCCCCTCTCCGCTGTCGCCACTGGCTTGCATGATTCGGGATCTGTAGAGCTGCGCATCGTTGGATTTACTCTTCAGTGTTTGGACTCTCAGTAGTGATTTTTAAACCACACTGAACTGAGCTAAACTGAACTTAAATTAAACACTAAAAACTGAACTACACTGTTCCAATTTACTGTGACCTTTTATGTGAAGCTGCTTTGACACAATCTACATTGTATAAGCGCTACACAAATAAAGGTGAATTGAATAGAATAATTAGGCAAGTCATTGAATAAGTGATTTGTTCTGTAGAGGATTGAAAAAAATATTGCTTGAGGGGGCTAATAATGTTGACCTTTAAATGCTTTTTAAAAAATTTAAAACTGCTTTTATTCTAGCCGAAATAAAACAAACACTTTCTCCAGAAAAAAAATATTATCGGATAAACTGTGAAAATTTCCTTGCGCCATTAAATATCACTTAAGAAATATTTGAAAAAGAATAAATATTTCACTGGAGAGTGAATAATTTTGCCAGTAATTGTATATGTATATGTGTATATATGTTAATTTATTAATTTGTTGAACTATTATACTAATAGACCTTTTCAGAGTTCTAGGTTTCTCAGTAGCGGAAGTGGCCATTAAGTAAACAGAGCGCACGGAATCGAAAATTTTTTTTTTTACAAGCCTATTTGCTGAAATAATAAGAAAACCCCACAATGGTGTTATCAAAATGATCAGAAAAAGGAAAAATTGTGTAAGAGAAAATAACATCAAATTTCCTGGCCTGCTCAAAGACAATGCATTACAAACGCCTTACGCAATCAGTAATCAGGTTAATGCATTATCGTGGATGGAGTCATTTAAAATCGAGGAAGCAATGTACAAGAATTAATGGTGCATGTTCACCATTCATCAATTGTAATTTTGGAGTTCCACAAGGATCAATTCTTGGACCAATTTTGTTTAGTTTATACATTAATGATTTGCCTACAGTGTGTCCACAAGTTCAGGTTCAAATGTATGCAGACGACACAGTAGTATATACTTATGCAAAAACCAAAGAACAAGCTGCTAACAAACTTACCGCTGCACTCAAGAAAGTTTCAGACTGGTTATAATGTTCATGTCTTACCCTCAATGTAAGTAAAACTGTGGGAATGTTTTTTCAATTAAGAAATATGAGGAGCATTGCTCAGATATCTTAGTTAATGGAGAAGTAATAAATATAGTTGATCATTTTAAATATTTAAGTATAATTATTGACTCTAACTTAAATTTTAAAAAACACATTAAGAAGGTTTCCAAAAGTGCTAGAGCGAGTCTGAGGATTTATGGAAACATTAGACAACAGTTACCTATGGCTGCTGCTAAACTTTTTATGAATACAATGATTTTCCCTCTCTTATCTTATTGTGCTACAAGCTGGTCCCACACGAACATTACAACATTAAAATCAATGTATGTTATATATAAACAAACTGTTAAAATTTTAGCTAAAAAGCCAAGGAGCTATCATCATTGTAACTGTATTGCACAACAAAAATTACTAACATTCGACAGTTTCTCATTTTATGCTGATGTGTGTTTAATGTATAAAATATTTAATGATCTTGCACCACCACCCCTCAAACAATGTGTGATTGTCGGCAAGGAGAATATAAGACAGACTAGGTCATCGGTTAGAGGTGATTGTTCAGTAAAGCTTAGGAGAACTGCTTTTGGACAATCAGTTTTTTCAGGTAAAGCAGCAGAAAGATGGAATAAAATACCAGTGCATATCAGAGAGAGTACCACTTTTAATCATTTTAAAATTGCTCTTAAAATTTGGCTTAAACAAAATCAGATATGCAGCCACTAATTTGATTTTATTTTATTGACAATGATGTATTGTATGTATTGTACTGTAAGTGTATATTGTATTATTTTTACTGTTAAATTTGTTACAACTTCCTGCCCAGGGACTGCAGATGTAAATTAGCTTTATAGCTAACTCTGGCACAACATGTCATGTTGTACATTGTCCCTGTATAAATAAATAAATAAATAAATAAAAAAACAAAAATTGTTTTTTGTATTGTCATACAAAGATAATATAATAGATATGTAAATACATATAAATGTAAAATAATTTAAATACCAGAATGTAAAGAATTTAAGATGCTGATGACTGTATTATAGCATTATTTATATATTTATAAAATCCATTATCCTGGAAATCCAGTTATTATCTAAATATAATGCAAATGTCTGTGTGTTGTCAGGTGATCATCGGCGTGTTGGGAGAACCAGTCGCTGCGATTAAAAGCTGGACAAAACCCAACACAAACTGCAGAAGAGCAAACAGAGCATCGCGCAGCTGAAGGAGGAGAAGCACCTGGAGTTCATCACCAGATTGCGCTGATCAGGTAGCTGACGTGCACTTAATTGGTTGGGAGGCAGCTGCATGCCCTGGTTGGTTAAGTGCCTCACACCGTGCCCTCAAAAAACATGCGACGCAACTTAACCATGTGTTGTGCTGCGATGTCGCAGAAATAAAACCAGTGTCTAAAATCAAAATGTCACGAAAACAATCGAAAATGTCAGGCGTGCAAATCAAAATGTTACGTGTGCACACAAAACATGCGACGCAAGCTAATCATGTGTCGCAGAAATAGAAAATGTCTAAAATCGAAATGTCACGGGGAAAAAAAAAATGTCAGGCGTGCAAATCGAAACGTTACGTGTGCACACAAAACATGCGACGCAAGCTAATCATGTGTCGCAGAAATAGAAACGGCGTCTAAAATCGAAATGTCACGGAAAAAAAATCGAAAATGTCAGGCGTGCAAATCGAAATGTCACGTGTGCACACAAAACATGCGACACAAGCTAATCATGTGTCGCAGAAATAGAAACTGTCTAAAATCGAAATGTCACAGAAAAAAATCGAAAATGTCAGGCGTGCAAATCGAATTGTTACGTGTGCACACAAAACATGTGACGCAAGCTAATCATGTGTCGCAGAAATAGAAACTGTCTAAAATCGAAATGGCACAGAAAAAAATTTAAAATGTCAGGCGTGCAAATCGAAACGTTACGTGTGCACACAAAACATGCGACGCAAGCTAATCATGTGTCGCAGAAATAGAAACGGCATCTAAAATCTAAATGTCACGTCACCGCGATGGTTAGCACAAAAACTCCTTTTAACTCCGAAAAGACAGCTCTTATTGCGTGCCGCGGTGCCGTATCGTGCAAAGTTAGGACACAGCCAGGGTGCTCTGATCGGTCAGGTTGCCTTGTGTGCTCTGACTGGTCAGTTGTACCCTGGGTCCTCTGGTTGGTCAGGTGGCCGTACGTGCGCTTATTAATCTGAAAGCTGGTGTGCTCTTCATGGGCCGTATGTGCGCTGATTAATCTGAAAGCTGATGTGCTTACTTGATCGGCCGGGTGGCCCGGGGTGCTCTGATTGGTCAGGAGGCAGCAGTGTGCACTGACTGGTCAAGTGCCTCACACCGTGTCCTCGCAAAACATGCGACGCAAGCTAATCATGTGTCGCAGAAATAGAAACTGTCTAAAATCGAAATGTCACAGAAAAAAATCGAAAATGTCAGGCGTGCAAATCGAAACGTTACGTGTGCACACAAAACATGCGACGCAAGCTAATCATGTGTCGCAGAAATAGAAAAGGCGTCTAAAATCTAAATGTCACGTCACCGCGATGGTTAGCACAAAAACTCCTTTTAACTCCGAAAAGACAGCTCTTATTGCGTGCCGCGGCGTCGTGTCGTGCAAAGTTAGGACACAGCCAGGGTGCTCTGATCGGTCAGGTTGCCTTGTGTGCTCTGACTGGTCAGTTGTACCCTGGGTCCTCTGGTTGGTCAGGTGGCCGTACGTGCGCTTATTAATCTGAAAGCTGGTGTGCTCTTCATGCGCCGTATGTGCGCTGATTAATCTGAAAGCTGATGTGCTTACTTGATCGGCCGGGTGGCCCGGGGTGCTCTGATTGGTCAGGAGGCAGCAGTGTGCACTGACTGGTCAAGTGCCTCACACCGTGTCCTCGCAAAACATGCGACGCAAGCTAATCATGTGTCGCAGAAATAGAAACTGTCTAAAATCGATATGTCAGAGAAAAAAAAGAAAATGTCAGGCGTGCAAATCGAAATGTTACGTGTGCACACAAAACATGCGACGCAAGCTAATCATGTGTCGCAGAAATAGAAACTGTCTAAAATCGAAATGTCACGGAAAAAAATCGAAAATGTCAGGTGTGCAAATCGAAACGTTACGTGTGCACACAAAACATGCGACGCAAGCTAATCATGTGTCGCACAAATAGAAACTGTCTAAAATCGAAATGTCACGGAAAAAATTGAAAATGTCAGGCGTGCAAATCGAAACGTTACATGTGCACACAAAACATGCGACGCAAGCTAATCATGTATCGCAGAAATAGAAACGGCGTCTAAAATCTAAATGTCACGTCACCGCGATGGTCAGTACAAAAACTCCTTTTAACTCTGAAAAGACGGCTCTTATTGCGTGCAGCGTCGCCGTATCGTGCAAAGTTAGGACACAGCCAGGGTGCTCTGATCGGTCAGGTTGCCTTGTGTGCTCTGACTGGTCAGTTGTACCCTGGGTCCTCTGGTTGGTCAGGTGGCCGTACGTGCGCTTATTAATCTGAAAGCTGGTGTGCTCTTCATGGGCCGTATGTGCGCTGATTAATCTGAAAGCTGATGTGCTTACTTGATCGGCCGAGTGGCCCGGGGTGCTCTGATTGGTCAGGAGGCAGCTGTGTGCACTGGCTGGTCAAGTGCCTCACACCGTGCCCTTGCAAAACATGCGACGCAAGCTAATCATGTGTCGCAGAAATAGAAACTGTCTAAAATCGAAATGTCACAGAAAAAAAACGAAAATGTCAGGCGTGCAAATCGAAATGTTACGTGTGCACACAAAACATGCGACGCAAGCTAATCATGTGTCGCAGAAATAGAAACTGTCTAAAATCGAAATGTCACGGAAAAAATCGAAAATGTCAGGTGTGCAAATCGAAACGTTACGTGTGCACACAAAACATGCGACGCAAGCTAATCATGTGTCGCAGAAATAGAAACGGCGTCTAAAATCTAAATGTCACGTCACCGCGATGGTTAGCAAAAAAACTCCTTTTAACTCCGAAAAGACAGCTCTTATTGCGTGCCACGGCGTCGTATCGTGCAAAGTTAGGACACAGCCAGGGTGCTCTGATCGGTCAGGTTGCCTTGTGTGCTCTGACTGGTCAGTTGTACCCTGGGTCCTCTGGTTGGTCAGGTGGCCGTACGTGCGCTTATTAATCTGAAAGCTGGTGTGCTCTTCATGGGCCGTATGTGCGCTGATTAATCTGAAAGCTGATGTGCTTACTTGATCGGCCGGGTGGCCCGGGGTGCTCTGATTGGTCAGGAGGCAGCAGTGTGCACTGACTGGTCAAGTGCCTCACACCGTGTCCTCGCAAAACATGCGACGCAAGCTAATCATGTGTCGCAGAAATAGAAACTGTCTAAAATCGATATGTCAGAGAAAAAAAACGAAAATGTCAGGCGTGCAAATCGAAATGTAACGTGTGCACACAAAACATGCGACGCAAGCTAATCATGTGTCGCAGAAATAGAAACTGTCTAAAATCGAAATGTCACGGAAAAAAAACTAAAATGTCAGGCGTGCAAATCGAAACGTTACGTGTGCACACAAAACATGCGATGCAAGCTAATCATGTGTCGCAGAAATAGAAACTGTCTAAAATCGAAATGTCACAGAAAAAAAACGAAAATGTCAGGCGTGCAAATCGAAATGTTACGTGTGCACACAAAACATGCGACGCAAGCTAATCATGTGTCGCAGAAATAGAAACTGTCTAAAATCTAAATGTCACGTCACCGCGATGGTTAGCACAAAAACTCCTTTTAACTCCGAAAAGACAGCTCTTATTGCGTGCCGCGGCGCCGTATCGTGCAAAGTTAGGACACAGTCAGGGTGCTCTGATCGGTCAGGTTGCCTTGTGTGCTCTGACTGGTCAGTTGTACCCTGGGTCCTCTGGTTGGTCAGGTGGCCGTACGTGCGCTTATTAATCTGAAAGCTGGTGTGCTCTTCATGGGCCGTATGTGCGCTGATTAATCTGAAAGCTGATGTGCTTACTTGATCGGCCGGGTGGCCCGGGTTTGCTCTGATTGGTCAGGAGGCAGCTGTGTGCACTGACTGGTCAAGTGCCTCACACCGTGCCCTCGCAAAACATGTGACGCAAGCTAATCATGTGTCGCAGAAATAGAAACTGTCTAAAATCGAAATGTCACAGAAAAAAAACGAAAATGTCAGGCGTGCAAATCGAAATGTTACGTGTGCACACAAAACATGCGACGCAAGCTAATCATGTGTCGCAGAAATAGAAACTGTCTAAAATCGAAATGTCACAGAAAAAAATCGAAAATGTCAGGCGTGCAAATCGAAACGTTACGTGTGCACACAAAACATGCGACGCAAGCTAATCATGTGTCGCAGAAATAGAAAAGGCGTCTAAAATCTAAATGTCACGTCACCGCGATGGTTAGCAAAAAAACTCCTTTTAACTCCGAAAAGACAGCTCTTATTGCGTGCCGCGGCGTCGTATCGTGCAAAGTTAGGACACAGCCAGGGTGCTCTGATCGGTCAGGTTGCCTTGTGTGCTCTGACTGGTCAGTTGTACCCTGGGTCCTCTGGTTGGTCAGGTGGCCGTACGTGCGCTTATTAATCTGAAAGCTGGTGTGCTCTTCATGGGCCGTATGTGCGCTGATTAATCTGAAAGCTGATGTGCTTACTTGATCGGCCGGGTGGCCCGGGGTGCTCTGATTGGTCAGGAGGCAGCAGTGTGCACTGACTGGTCAAGTGCCTCACACCGTGTCCTCGCAAAACATGCGACGCAAGCTAATCATGTGTCGCAGAAATAGAAACTGTCTAAAATCGATATGTCAGAGAAAAAAAACGAAAATGTCAGGCGTGCAAATCGAAATGTTACGTGTGCACACAAAACATGCGACGCAAGCTAATCATGTGTCGCAGAAATAGAAACTGTCTAAAATCGAAATGTCACGGAAAAAATCGAAAATGTCAGGTGTGCAAATCGAAACGTTACGTGTGCACACAAAACATGCGACGCAAGCTAATCATGTGTCGCACAAATAGAAACTGTCTAAAATCGAAATGTCACAGAAAAAAAACGAAAATGTCAGGCGTGCAAATCGAAATGTTACGTGTGCACACAAAACATGCGACGCAAGCTAATCATGTGTCGCAGAAATAGAAACTGTCTAAAATCGAAATGTCACGGAAAAAATTGAAAATGTCAGGCGTGCAAATCGAAACGTTACATGTGCACACAAAACATGCGACGTAAGCTAGTCATGTGTCGCAGAAATAGAAACGGCGTCTAAAATCTAAATGTCACGTCACCGCGATGGTCAGTACAAAAACTCCTTTTAACTCCGAAAAGACGGCTCTTATTGCGTGCAGCGGCGCCGTATCGTGCAAAGTTAGGACACAGCCAGGGTGCTCTGATCGGTCAGGTTGCCTTGTGTGCTCTGACTGGTCAGTTGTACCCTGGGTCCTCTGGTTGGTCAGGTGGCCGTACGTGCGCTTATTAATCTGAAAGCTGGTGTGCTCTTCATGGGCCGTATGTGCGCTGATTAATCTGAAAGCTGATGTGCTTACTTGATCGGCCGAGTGGCCCGGGGTGCTCTGATTGGTCAGGAGGCAGCTGTGTGCACTGGCTGGTCAAGTGCCTCACACCGTGCCCTCGCAAAACATGCGACGCAAGCTAATCATGTGTCGCAGAAATAGAAACGGCGTCTAAAATCTAAATGTCACATCACCGCGATGGTTAGCAAAAAAACTCCTTTTAACTCCGAAAAGACAGCTCTTATTGCGTGCCGCGGCGTCATATCGTGCAAAGTTAGGACACAGCCAGGGTGCTCTGATCGGTCAGGTTGTATTGTGTGCTCTGACTGGTCAGTTGTACCCTGGGTCCTCTGGTTGGTCAGGTGGCCGTACGTGCGCTTATTAATCTGAAAGCTGGTGTGCTCTTCATGGGCCGTATGTGCGCTGATTAATCTGAAAGCTGATGTGCTTACTTGATCGGCCGAGTGGCCCGGGGTGCTCTGATTGGTCAGGAGGCAGCTGTGTGCACTGGCTGGTCAAGTGCCTCACACCGTGTCCTCGCAAAACATGCGACGCAAGCTAATCATGTGTCGCAGAAATAGAAACTGTCTAAAATCGAAATGTCACGGAAAAAAACGAAAATGTTAGGCGTGCAAATCGAAACGTTACGTGTGCACACAAAACATGCGACGCAAGCTAATCATGTGTCGCAGAAATAGAAACGGCGTCTAAAATCTAAATGTCACGTCACCGCGATGGTTAGCAAAAAAACTCCTTTTAACTCCGAAAAGACAGCTCTTATTGTGTGCCGCGGCGTCGTATCGTGCAAAGTTAGGACACAGCCAGGGTGCTCTGATCGGTCAGGTTGCCTTGTGTGCTCTGACTGGTCAGTTGTACCCTGGGTCCTCTGGTTGGTCAGGTGGCCGTACGTGCGCTTATTAATCTGAAAGCTGGTGTGCTCTTCATGGGCCGTATGTGCGCTGATTAATCTGAAAGCTGATGTGCTTACTTGATCGGCCGAGTGGCCCGGGGTGCTCTGATTGGTCAGGAGGCAGCTGTGTGCACTGGCTGGTCAAGTGCCTCACACCGTGCCCTCGCAAAACATGCGACGCAAGCTAATCATGTGTCGCAGAAATAGAAACGGCGTCTAAAATCTAAATGTCACATCACCGCGATGGTTAGCAAAAAAACTCCTTTTAACTCCGAAAAGACAGCTCTTATTGCGTGCCGCGGCGTCATATCGTGCAAAGTTAGGACACAGCCAGGGTGCTCTGATCGGTCAGGTTGTATTGTGTGCTCTGACTGGTCAGTTGTACCCTGGGTCCTCTGGTT
Organism: Danio aesculapii; assembly: GCF_903798145.1. Lineage (NCBI taxonomy): Eukaryota > Metazoa > Chordata > Actinopteri > Cypriniformes > Danionidae > Danio > Danio aesculapii. The sequence goes on from NC_079453.1 coordinate 44,786,186, forward strand.
GGTCAGGTGGCCGTACGTGCGCTTATTAATCTGAAAGCTGGTGTGCTCTTCATGGGCCGTATGTGCGCTGATTAATCTGAAAGCTGATGTGCTTACTTGATCGGCCGAGTGGCCCGGGGTGCTCTGATTGGTCAGGAGGCAGCTGTGTGCACTGGCTGGTCAAGTGCCTCACACCGTGTCCTCGCAAAACATGCGACGCAAGCTAATCATGTGTCGCAGAAATAGAAACTGTCTAAAATCGAAATGTCACGGAAAAAAAACGAAAATGTTAGGCGTGCAAATCGAAACGTTACGTGTGCACACAAAACATGCGACGCAAGCTAATCATGTGTCGCAGAAATAGAAACGGCGTCTAAAATCTAAATGTCACGTCACCGCGATGGTTAGCAAAAAAACTCCTTTTAACTCCGAAAAGACAGCTCTTATTGTGTGCCGCGGCGTCGTATCGTGCAAAGTTAGGACACAGCCAGGGTGCTCTGATCGGTCAGGTTGCCTTGTGTGCTCTGACTGGTCAGTTGTACCCTGGGTCCTCTGGTTGGTCAGGTGGCCGTACGTGCGCTTATTAATCTGAAAGCTGGTGTGCTCTTCATGGGCCGTATGTGCGCTGATTAATCTGAAAGCTGATGTGCTTACTTGATCGGCCGGGTGGCCCGGGGTGCTCTGATTGGTCAGGAGGCAGCAGTGTGCACTGACTGGTCAAGTGCCTCACACCGTGTCCTCGCAAAACATGCGACGCAAGCTAATCATGTGTCGCAGAAATAGAAACTGTCTAAAATCGAAATGTCAGAGAAAAAAAAACGAAAATGTCAGGCGTGCAAATCGAAATGTTACGTGTGCACACAAAACATGCGACGCAAGCTAATCATGTGTCGCAGAAATAGAAACTGTCTAAAATCGAAATGTCACGGAAAAAATCGAAAATGTCAGGCGTGCAAATCGAAACGTTTCGTGTGCACACAAAACATGCGACGCAAGCTAATCATGTGTCGCAGAAATAGAAACGGCGTCTAAAATCTAAATGTCACGTCACCGCGATGGTCAGTACAAAAACTCCTTTTAACTCCGAAAAGACGGCTCTTATTGCGTGCAGCGGCGCCGTATCGTGCAAAGTTAGGACACAGCCAGGGTGCTCTGATCGGTCAGGTTGCCTTGTGTGCTCTGACTGGTCAGTTGTACCCTGGGTCCTCTGGTTGGTCAGGTGGCCGTACGTGCGCTTATTAATCTGAAAGCTGGTGTGCTCTTCATGGGCCGTATGTGCGCTGATTAATCTGAAAGCTGATGTGCTTACTTGATCGGCCGGGTGGCCCGGGGTGCTCTGACTGGTCAGGAGGCAGCAGTGTGCACTGACTGGTCAAGTGCCTCACACCGTGTCCTCGCAAAACATGCGACGCAAGCTAATCATGTGTCGCAGAAATAGAAACTGTCTAAAATCGAAATGTCAGAGAAAAAAAACGAAAATGTCAGGCGTGCAAATCGAAATGTTACGTGTGCACACAAAACATGCGACGCAAGCTAATCATGTGTCGCAGAAATAGAAACTGTCTAAAATCGAAATGTCACGGAAAAAATCGAAAATGTCAGGCTGTGCAAATCGAAACGTTACGTGTGCACACAAAACATGCGACGCAAGCTAATCATGTGTCGCAGAAATAGAAACGGCGTCTAAAATCTAAATGTCACGTCACCGCGATGGTCAGTACAAAAACTCCTTTTAACTCCGAAAAGACGGCTCTTATTGCGTGCAGCGGCGCCGTATCGTGCAAAGTTAGGACACAGCCAGGGTGCTCTGATCGGTCAGGTTGCCTTGTGTGCTCTGACTGGTCAGTTGTACCCTGGGTCCTCTGGTTGGTCAGGTGGCCGTACGTGCGCTTATTAATCTGAAAGCTGGTGTGCTCTTCATGGGCCGTATGTGCGCTGATTAATCTGAAAGCTGATGTGCTTACTTGATCGGCCGGGTGGCCCGGGGTGCTCTGATTGGTCAGGAGGCAGCAGTGTGCACTGACTGGTCAAGTGCCTCACACCGTGTCCTCGCAAAACATGCGACGCAAGCTAATCATGTGTCGCAGAAATAGAAACTGTCTAAAATCGAAATGTCAGAGAAAAAAAACGAAAATGTCAGGCGTGCAAATCGAAATGTTACGTGTGCACACAAAACATGCGACGCAAGCTAATCATGTGTCGCAGAAATAGAAACTGTCTAAAATCGAAATGTCACAGAAAAAAAAACGAAAATGTCAGGCGTGCAAATCGAAATGTTACGTGTGCACACAAAACATGCGACGCAAGCTAATCATGTGTCGCAGAAATAGAAACTGTCTAAAATCGAAATGTCACGGAAAAAATCGAAAATGTCAGGCGTGCAAATCGAAACGTTACGTGTGCACACAAAACATGCGACGCAAGCTAATCATGTGTCGCAGAAATAGAAACGGCGTCTAAAATCTAAATGTCACGTCACCGCGATGGTCAGTACAAAAACTCCTTTTAACTCCGAAAAGACGGCTCTTATTGCGTGCAGCGGCGCCGTATCGTGCAAAGTTAGGACACAGCCAGGGTGCTCTGATCGGTCAGGTTGCCTTGTGTGCTCTGACTGGTCAGTTGTACCCTGGGTCCTCTGGTTGGTCAGGTGGCCGTACGTGCGCTTATTAATCTGAAAGCTGGTGTGCTCTTCATGGGCCGTATGTGCGCTGATTAATCTGAAAGCTGATGTGCTTACTTGATCGGCCGGGTGGCCCGGGGTGCTCTGATTGGTCAGGAGGCAGCAGTGTGCACTGACTGGTCAAGTGCCTCACACCGTGTCCTCGCAAAACATGCGACGCAAGCTAATCATGTGTCGCAGAAATAGAAACTGTCTAAAATCGAAATGTCACAGTAAAAAAACGAAAATGTCAGGCGTGCAAATCGAAATGTTACGTGTGAACACAAAACATGCGACGCAAGCTAATCATGTGTCGCAGAAATAGAAACGGCGTCTAAAATCTAAATGTCACATCACCGCGATGGTTAGCAAAAAAACTCCTTTTAACTCCGAAAAGACAGCTCTTATTGCGTGCCGCAGCGTCATATCGTGCAAAGTTAGGACACAGCCAGGGTGCTCTGATCGGTCAGGTTGCCTTGTGTGCTCTGACTGGTCAGTTGTACCCTGGGTCCTCTGGTTGGTCAGGTGGCCGTACGTGCGCTTATTAATCTGAAAGCTGGTGTGCTCTTCATGGGCCGTATGTGCGCTGATTAATCTGAAAGCTGATGTGCTTACTTGATCGGCCGGGTGGCCCGGGGTGCTCTGATTGGTCAGGAGGCAGCAGTGTGCACTGACTGGTCAAGTGCCTCACACCGTGTCCTCGCAAAACATGCGACGCAAGCTAATCATGTGTCGCAGAAATAGAAACTGTCTAAAATCGAAATGTCAGAGAAAAAAAACGAAAATGTCAGGCGTGCAAATCGAAATGTTACGTGTGCACACAAAACATGCGACGCAAGCTAATCATGTGTCGCAGAAATAGAAACTGTCTAAAATCGAAATGTCACGGAAAAAATCGAAAATGTCAGGCGCTGCAAATCGAAACGTTCGTGTGCACACAAAACATGCGACGCAAGCTAATCATGTGTCGCAGAAATAGAAACGGCAGTCTAAAATCTAAATGTCACGTCACCGCGATGGTCAGTACAAAAACTCCTTTTAACTCCGAAAAGACGGCTCTTATTGCGTGCAGCGGCGCCGTATCGTGCAAAGTTAGGACACAGCCAGGGTGCTCTGATCGGTCAGGTTGCCTTGTGTGCTCTGACTGGTCAGTTGTACCCTGGGTCCTCTGGTTGGTCAGGTGGCCGTACGTGCGCTTATTAATCTGAAAGCTGGTGTGCTCTTCATGGGCCGTATGTGCGCTGATTAATCTGAAAGCTGATGTGCTTACTTGATCGGCCGGGTGGCCCGGGGTGCTCTGACTGGTCAGGAGGCAGCAGTGTGCACTGACTGGTCAAGTGCCTCACACCGTGTCCTCGCAAAACATGCGACGCAAGCTAATCATGTGTCGCAGAAATAGAAACTGTCTAAAATCGAAATGTCAGAGAAAAAAAACGAAAATGTCAGGCGTGCAAATCGAAATGTTACGTGTGCACACAAAACATGCGACGCAAGCTAATCATGTGTCGCAGAAATAGAAACTGTCTAAAATCGAAATGTCACGGAAAAAATCGAAAATGTAAGGTGTGCAAATCGAAACGTTACGTGTGCACACAAAACATGCGACGCAAGCTAATCATGTGTCGCAGAAATAGAAACTGTCTAAATTCGAAATGTCACGGAAAAAATCGAAAATGTCAGGCGTGCAAATCGAAATTGTTACGTGTGCACACAAAACATGCGACGCAAGCTAATCATGTGTCGCAGAAATAGAAACGGCGTCTAAAATCTAAATGTCACGTCACCGCGATGGTCAGTACAAAAACTCCTTTTAACTCCGAAAAGACGGCTCTTATTGCGTGCAGCGGCGCCGTATCGTGCAAAGTTAGGACACAGCCAGGGTGCTCTGATCGGTCAGGTTGCCTTGTGTGCTCTGACTGGTCAGTTGTACCCTGGGTCCTCTGGTTGGTCAGGTGGCCGTACGTGCGCTTATTAATCTGAAAGCTGGTGTGCTCTTCATGGGCCGTATGTGCGCTGATTAATCTGAAAGCTGATGTGCTTACTTGATCGGCCGGGTGGCCCGGGGTGCTCTGATTGGTCAGGAGGCAGCAGTGTGCACTGACTGGTCAAGTGCCTCACACCGTGTCCTCGCAAAACATGCGACGCAAGCTAATCATGTGTCGCAGAAATAGAAACTGTCTAAAATCGAAATGTCAGAGAAAAAAAACGAAAATGTCAGGCGTGCAAATCGAAATGTTACGTGTGCACACAAAACATGCGACGCAAGCTAATCATGTGTCGCAGAAATAGAAACTGTCTAAAATCGAAATGTCAGAGAAAAAAAAACGAAAATGTCAGGCGTGCAAATCGAAATGTTACGTGTGCACACAAAACATGCGAAGCAAGCTAATCATGTGTCGCAGAAATAGAAACTGTCTAAAATCGAAATGTCACAGAAAAAAAAACGAAATGTCAGGCGTGCAAATCGAAATGTTACGTGTGCACACAAAACATGCGACGCAAGCTAATCATGTGTCGCAGAAATAGAAACTGTCTAAAATCGAAATGTCACGGAAAAAATCGAAAATGTCAGGCGTGCAAATCGAAACGTCACGTGTGCACACAAAACATGCGACGCAAGCTAATCATGTGTCGCAGAAATAGAAACGGCGTCTAAAATCTAAATGTCACGTCACCGCGATGGTCAGTACAAAAACTCCTTTTAACTCCGAAAAGACGGCTCTTATTGCGTGCCGCGGCGCCGTAAAAAACTCCTTTTAACTCCGAAAAGACGGCTCTTATTGCGTGCAGCGGCGCCGTATCGTGCAAAGTTAGGACACAGCCAGGGTGCTCTGATCGGTCAGGTTGCCTTGTGTGCTCTGACTGGTCAGTTGTACCCTGGGTCCTCTGGTTGGTCAGGTGGCCGTACGTGCGCTTATTAATCTGAAAGCTGGTGTGCTCTTCATGGGCCGTATGTGCGCTGATTAATCTGAAAGCTGATGTGCTTACTTGATCGGCCGGGTGGCCCGGGGTGCTCTGATTGGTCAGGAGGCAGCAGTGTGCACTGACTGGTCAAGTGCCTCACACCGTGTCCTCGCAAACATGCGACGCAAGCTAATCATGTGTCGCAGAAATAGAAACTGTCTAAAATCGAAATGTCAGAGAAAAAAAAACGAAAATGTCAGGCGTGCAAATCGAAATGTTACATGTGCACACAAAACATGCGAAGCAAGCTAATCATGTGTCGCAGAAATAGAAACTGTCTAAAATCGAAATGTCACAGAAAAAAATCGAAAATGTCAGGCGTGCAAATCGAAACGTCACGTGTGCACACAAAACATGCGACGCAAGCTAATCATGTGTCGCAGAAATAGAAACGGCGTCTAAAATCTAAATGTCACGTCACCGCGATGGTCAGTACAAAAACTCCTTTTAACTCTGAAAAGACGGCTCTTATTGCGTGCAGCGGCGCCGTATCGTGCAAAGTTAGGACACAGCCAGGGTGCTCTGATCGGTCAGGTTGCCTTGTGTGCTCTGACTGGTCAGTTGTACCCTGGGTCCTCTGGTTGGTCAGGTGGCCGTACGTGCGCTTATTAATCTGAAAGCTGGTGTGCTCTTCATGGGCCGTATGTGCGCTGATTAATCTGAAAGCTGATGTGCTTACTTGATCGGCCGGGTGGCCCGGGGTGCTCTGATTGGTCAGGAGGCAGCAGTGTGCACTGACTGGTCAAGTGCCTCACACCGTGTCCTCGCAAAACATGCGACGCAAGCTAATCATGTGTCGCAGAAATAGAAACTGTCTAAAATCGAAATGTCAGAGAAATAAAACAAAAATGTCAGGCGTCCAAATCAAAATGTTATGTGTGCACACAAAACATGCGACGCAAGCTAATCATGTGTCGCAGAAATAGAAACGGCGTCTAAAATCTGAATGTCACTTCACCGCGATGGTTAGCACAAAAACTCCTTTTAACTCCGAAAAGACAGCTCTTATTGCGTGCCGCGGCGTCGTATCGTGCAAAGTTAGGACACAGCCAGGGTGCTCTGATCGGTCAGGTTGCCTTGTGTGCTCTGACTGGTCAGTTGTACCCTGGGTCCTCTGGTTGGTCAGGTGGCCGTACGTGCGCTTATTAATCTGAAAGCTGGTGTGCTCTTCATGGGCCGTATGTGCGCTGATTAATCTGAAAGCTGATGTGCTTACTTGATCGGCCGAGTGGCCCGGGGTGCTCTGATTGGTCAGGAGGCAGCTGTGTGCACTGACTGGTCAAGTGCCTCACACCGTGTCCTCGCAAAACATGCGACGCAAGCTAATCATGTGTCGCAGAAATAGAAACTGTCTAAAATCGAAATGTCAGAGAAAAAAAACGAAAATGTCAGGCGTGCAAATCGAAATGTTACGTGTGCACACAAAACATGCGACGCAAGCTAATCATGTGTCGCAGAAATAGAAACTGTCTAAAATCGAAATGTCACAGAAAAAAAACGAAAATGTCAGGCGTGCAAATCGAAATGTTACGTGTGCACACAAAACATGCGACGCAAGCTAATCATGTGTCGCAGAAATAGAAACTGTCTAAAATCGAAATGTCACGGAAAAAATCGAAAATGTCAGGCGTGCAAATCGAAACGTTACGTGTGCACACAAAACATGCGACGCAAGCTAATCATGTGTCGCAGAAATAGAAACGGCGTCTAAAATCTAAATGTCACGTCACCGCGATGGTTAGCACAAAAACTCCTTTTAACTCCGAAAAGACAGCTCTTATTGCGTGCTGCGGCGTCGTATCGTGCAAAGTTAGGACACAGCCAGGGTGCTCTGATCGGTCAGGTTGCCTTGTGTGCTCTGACTGGTCAGTTGTACCCTGGGTCCTCTGGTTGGTCAGGTGGCCGTACGTGCGCTTATTAATCTGAAAGCTGGTGTGCTCTTCATGGGCCGTATGTGCGCTGATTAATCTGAAAGCTGATGTGCTTACTTGATCGGCCGAGTGGCCCGGGGTGCTCTGATTGGTCAGGAGGCAGCTGTGTGCACTGACTGGTCAAGTGCCTCACACCGTGTCCTCGCAAAACATGCGACGCAAGCTAATCATGTGTCGCAGAAATAGAAACTGTCTAAAATCGAAATGTCACAGAAAAAAAACGAAAATGTCAGGCGTGCAAATCGAAATGTTACGTGTGCACACAAAACATGCGACGCAAGCTAATCATGTGTCGCAGAAATAGAAACTGTCTAAAATCGAAATGTCACGGAAAAAATCGAAAATGTCAGGCGTGCAAATCGAAACGTTACGTGTGCACACAAAACATGCGACGCAAGCTAATCATGTGTCGCAGAAATAGAAACGGCGTCTAAAATCTAAATGTCACGTCACCGCGATGGTCAGTACAAAAACTCCTTTTAACTCCGAAAAGACGGCTCTTATTGCGTGCAGCGGCGCCGTATCGTGCAAAGTTAGGACACAGCCAGGGTGCTCTGATCGGTCAGGTTGCCTTGTGTGCTCTGACTGGTCAGTTGTACCCTGGGTCCTCTGGTTGGTCAGGTGGCCGTACGTGCGCTTATTAATCTGAAAGCTGGTGTGCTCTTCATGGGCCGTATGTGCGCTGATTAATCTGAAAGCTGATGTGCTTACTTGATCGGCCGGGTGGCCCGGGGTGCTCTGATTGGTCAGGAGGCAGCAGTGTGCACTGACTGGTCAAGTGCCTCACACCGTGTCCTCGCAAAACATGCGACGCAAGCTAATCATGTGTCGCAGAAATAGAAACTGTCTAAAATCGAAATGTCAGAGAAAAAAAAACGAAAATGTCAGGCGTGCAAATCGAAATGTTACGTGTGCACACAAAACATGCGACGCAAGCTAATCATGTGTCGCAGAAATAGAAACTGTCTAAAATCGAAATGTCACAGAAAAAAAACGAAAATGTCAGGCGTGCAAATCGAAATGTTACGTGTGCACACAAAACATGCGACGCAAGCTAATCATGTGTCGCAGAAATAGAAACTGTCTAAAATCGAAATGTCACGGAAAAAATCGAAAATGTCAGGTGTGCAAATCGAAACGTTACGTGTGCACACAAAACATGCGACGCAAGCTAATCATGTGTCGCAGAAATAGAAACGGCGTCTAAAATCTAAATGTCACGTCACCGCGATGGTCAGTACAAAAACTCCTTTTAACTCCGAAAAGACGGCTCTTATTGCGTGCAGCGGCGCCGTATCGTGCAAAGTTAGGACACAGCCAGGGTGCTCTGATCGGTCAGGTTGCCTTGTGTGCTCTGACTGGTCAGTTGTACCCTGGGTCCTCTGGTTGGTCAGGTGGCCGTATGTGCGCTTATTAATCTGAAAGCTGGTGTGCTCTTCATGGGCCGTATGTGCGCTGATTAATCTGAAAGCTGATGTGCTTACTTGATCGGCCGAGTGGCCCGGGGTGCTCTGATTGGTCAGGAGGCAGCTGTGTGCACTGGCTGGTCAAGTGCCTCACACCGTGCCCTCGCAAAACATGCGACGCAAGCTAATCATGTGTCGCAGAAATAGAAACTGTCTAAAATCGAAATGTCACAGAAAAAAAACGAAAATGTCAGGCGTGCAAATCGAAATGTTACGTGTGCACACAAAACATGCGACGCAAGCTAATCATGTGTCGCAGAAATAGAAACGGCGTCTAAAATCTGAATGTCACTTCACCGCGATGGTTAGCACAAAAACTCCTTTTAACTCCGAAAAGACAGCTCTTATTGCGTGCCACGGCGTCGTATCGTGCAAAGTTAGGACACAGCCAGGGTGCTCTGATCGGTCAGGTTGCCTTGTGTGCTCTGACTGGTCAGTTGTACCCTGGGTCCTCTGGTTGGTCAGGTGGCCGTACGTGCGCTTATTAATCTGAAAGCTGGTGTGCTCTTCATGGGCCGTATGTGCGCTGATTAATCTGAAAGCTGATGTGCTTACTTGATCGGCCGAGTGGCCCGGGGTGCTCTGATTGGTCAGGAGGCAGCTGTGTGCACTGACTGGTCAAGTGCCTCACACTGTGTCCTCGCAAAACATGCGACGCAAGCTAATCATGTGTCGCAGAAATAGAAACTGTCTAAAATCGAAATGTCAGAGAAAAAAAACGAAAATGTCAGGCGTGCAAATCGAAATGTTACGTGTGCACACAAAACATGCGACGCAAGCTAATCATGTGTCGCAGAAATAGAAACTGTCTAAAATCGAAATGTCACAGAAAAAAAAACGAAAATGTCAGGCGTGCAAATCGAAATGTTACGTGTGCACACAAAACATGCGACGCAAGCTAATCATGTGTCGCAGAAATAGAAACTGTCTAAAATCGAAATGTCACGGAAAAAAATCAAAAATGTCAGGCGTGCAAATCGAAACGTTACGTGTGCACACAAAACATGCGACGCAAGCTAATCATGTGTCGCAGAAATAGAAACGGCGTCTAAAATCTAAATGTCACTTCACCGCGATGGTTAGCACAAAAACTCCTTTTAACTCCGAAAAGACAGCTCTTATTGCGTGCCGCGGCGTCGTATCGTGCAAAGTTAGGACACAGCCAGGGTGCTCTGATCGGTCAGGTTGCCTTGTGTGCTCTGGTTGGTCAGGTGGCCGTACGTGCGCTTATTAATCTGAAAGCTGGTGTGCTCTTCATGGGCCGTATGTGCGCTGATTAATCTGAAAGCTGATGTGCTTACTTGATCGGCCGAGTGGCCCGGGGTGCTCTGATTGGTCAGGAGGCAGCTGTGTGCACTGACTGGTCAAGTGCCTCACACCGTGTCCTCGCAAAACATGCGACGCAAGCTAATCATGTGTCGCAGAAATAGAAACTGTCTAAAATCGAAATGTCAGAGAAAAAAAAACGAAAATGTCAGGCGTGCAAATCGAAATGTTACGTGTGCACACAAAACATGCGACGCAAGCTAATCATGTGTCGCAGAAATAGAAACTGTCTAAAATCGAAATGTCACGGAAAAAATCTAAATTGTCAGGCGTGCAAATCGAAACGTTACGTGTGCACACAAAACATGCGACGCAAGCTAATCATGTGTCGCAGAAATAGAAACGGCGTCTAAAATCTAAATGTCACGTCACCGCGATGGTCAGTACAAAAACTCCTTTTAACTCCGAAAAGACGGCTCTTATTGCGTGCAGCGGCGCCGTATCGTGCAAAGTTAGGACACAGCCAGGGTGCTCTGATCGGTCAGGTTGCCTTGTGTGCTCTGACTGGTCAGTTGTACCCTGGGTCCTCTGGTTGGTCAGGTGGCCGTATGTGCGCTTATTAATCTGAAAGCTGGTGTGCTCTTCATGGGCCGTATGTGCGCTGATTAATCTGAAAGCTGATGTGCTTACTTGATCGGCCGAGTGGCCCGGGGTGCTCTGATTGGTCAGGAGGCAGCTGTGTGCACTGGCTGGTCAAGTGCCTCACACCGTGCCCTCGCAAAACATGCGACGCAAGCTAATCATGTGTCGCAGAAATAGAAACTGTCTAAAATCGAAATGTCACAGAAAAAAAAACGAAAAATGTCAGGCGTGCAAATCGAAATGTTACGTGTGCACACAAAACATGCGACGCAAGCTAATCATGTGTCGCAGAAATAGAAACGGCGTCTAAAATCTGAATGTCACTTCACCGCGATGGTTAGCACAAAAACTCCTTTTAACTCCGAAAAGACAGCTCTTATTGCGTGCCACGGCGTCGTATCGTGCAAAGTTAGGACACAGCCAGGGTGCTCTGATCGGTCAGGTTGCCTTGTGTGCTCTGACTGGTCAGTTGTACCCTGGGTCCTCTGGTTGGTCAGGTGGCCGTATGTGCGCTTATTAATCTGAAAGCTGGTGTGCTCTTCATGGGCCGTATGTGCGCTGATTAATCTGAAAGCTGATGTGCTTACTTGATCGGCCGAGTGGCCCGGGGTGCTCTGATTGGTCAGGAGGCAGCTGTGTGCACTGGCTGGTCAAGTGCCTCACACCGTGCCCTCGCAAAACATGCGACGCAAGCTAATCATGTGTCGCAGAAATAGAAACTGTCTAAAATCGAAATGTCAGAGAAAAAAAAACGAAAATGTCAGGCGTGCAAATCGAAATGTTACGTGTGCACACAAAACATGCGACGCAAGCTAATCATGTGTCGCAGAAATAGAAACTGTCTAAAATCGAAATGTCACAGAAAAAAACGAAGATGTCAGGCGTGCAAATCGAAATGTTACGTGTGCACACAAAACATGCGACGTAAGCTAATCATGTGTCGCAGAAATAGAAACTGTCTAAAATCGAAATGTCACGGAAAAAATCGAAAATGTCAGGCTTGCAAATCGAAACGTTACGTGTGCACACAAAACATGTGACGCAAGCTAATCATGTGTCGCAGAAATAGAAACTGTCTAAAATCGAAATGTCACAGAAAAAAAATGAAAATGTCAGGCGTGCAAATCGAAATGTCACGTGTGCACACAAAACATGCGACGCAAGCTAATCATGTGTCGCAGAAATAGAAACTGTCTAAAATCGAAATGTCACAGAAAAAAATCGAAAATGTCAGGCGTGCAAATCGAATTGTTACGTGTGCACACAAAACATGCGACGCAAGCTAATCATGTGTCGCAGAAATAGAAACTGTCTAAAATCGAAATGTCATGGAAAAAATCGAAAATGTCAGGCGTGAAAATCGAAACGTTACGTGTGCACACAAAACATGCAACGCAAGCTAATCATGTGTCGCAGAAATAAAAACGCCGTCTAAAATCTAAATGTCAGATGGTCAGTACAAAAACTCCTTTTAACTCCGAAAAGACGGCTCTTATTGCGTGCTGCGGCGCCGTATCGTGCAAAGTTAGGACACAGCCAGGGTGCTCTGATCGGTCAGGTTGCCTTGTGTGCTCTGACTGGTCAGTTGTACCCTGGGTCCTCTGGTTGGTCAGGTGGCCGTACGTGCGCTTATTAATCTGAAAGCTGGTGTGCTCTTCATGGGCCGTATGTGCGCTGATTAATCTGAAAGCTGATGTGCTTACTTGATCGGCCGAGTGGCCCGGGGTGCTCTGATTGGTCAGGAGGCAGCTGTGTGCACTGGCTGGTCAAGTGCCTCACACCGTGCCCTCGCAAAACATGCGACGCAAGCTAATCATGTGTCGCAGAAATAGAAACTGTCTAAAATCGAAATGTCAGAGAAAAAAATCGAAAATGTCAGGCGTGCAAATCGAAATGTTACGTGTGCACACAAAACATGCGACGCAAGCTAATCATGTGTCGCAGAAATAGAAACTGTCTAAAATCGAAATGTCACGGAAAAAATCGAAAATGTCAGGCGTGCAAATCGAAACGTTACGTGTGCACACAAAACATGCGACGCAAGCTAATCATGTGTCGCAGAAATAGAAACGGCGTCTAAAATCGAAATGTCAGAGAAAAAAAACGAAAATGGCAGGCGTGCAAATTTAAATGTTACGTGTGCACACAAAACATGCGACGCAAGCTAATCATGTGTCGCAGAAATAGAAACTGTCTAAAATCGAAATGTCATGGAAAAAAATCGAAAATGTCAGGCGTGCAAATCGAAACGTTACGTGTGCACACAAAACATGCGACGCAAGCTAATCATGTGTCGCAGAAATAGAAACTGTCTAAAATCAAAATGTTACAGAAAAAAATCGAAAATGTCAGGCGTGTAAATCGAATTGTTATGTGTGCACACAAAACATGCGACGCAAGCTAATCATGTGTCGCAGAAATAGAAACGGCGTCTAAAATCGAAATGTCAGAGAAAAAAAACGAAAATGGCAGGCGTGCAAATTGAAATGTTACGTGTGCACACAAAACATGCGACGCAAGCTAATCATGTGTCGCAGAAATAGAAACTGTCTAAAATCGAAATGTCACAGAAAAAAATCGAAAATATCAGGCGTGCAAATCGAATTGTTACGTGTGCACACAAAACATGCGACGCAAGCTAATCATGTGTCGCAGAAATAGAAACGGCGTCTAAAATCTGAATGTCACTTCACCGCGATGGTTAGCACAAAAACTCCTTTTAACTCCGAAAAGACAGCTCTTATTGCTTGCCGCGGCGCCATATCGTGCAAAGTTAGGATACAGCCAGGGTGCTCTTATCGGTTCGGTTGCCTTGTGTGCTCTGACTGGTCAGTTGTACCCTGGGTCCTCTGGTTGGTCAGGTGGCCGTACGTGCGCTTATTAATCTGAAAGCTGATGTGCTTACTTGATCGGCCGAGTGGCCCGGGGTGCTCTGATTGGTCAGGAGGCAGCTGTGTGCACTGGCTGGTCAAGTGCCTCACACCGTGCCCTCGCAAAACATGCGACACAAGCTAATCATGTGTCGCAGAAATAGAAACGGCGTCTAAAATCTAAATGTCACGTCACCGCGATGGTTAGCACAAAAACTCCTTTTAACTCCGAAAAGCCAGCTCTTATTGCGTGTCGCGGCGTCGTATCGTGCTAAGTCAGGACACAGCCTGGGTGCTCTGATCGGTCAGGTTGCCTTGTGTGCTCTGACTGGTCAGAAAAGGGTCAGAAAAAAAACTTTTTTTTAATCCAATTACTATCACGGTTATCACTTTTTTTTTATTTGTTATTTTTAGGCGGAACATCAGTTTCTAAACCATCTGGACAAAACCTTCATCTGCTCCCTGTGTGTCAGTCTTGGGTTGTCATTGCTGATTCAGATCAGTGGGTTCAGCTGGAGCCATCAGTCTGTAGAGATGGAGACTCAGAGTTCAAGATCAGCACTCCGGCGGGTCAATTCCAGAGCAGCAGGACCAGACTACGACGAGTCCGGTGGAAATGTCACCCATCCACTGCCCGGTAGTGGAGAAAATTTTCTCAGCACAGCTGGAGAGGCCGTCAAGCTCCCCAGCAAGCAATAGCCGTCATTTCACCGGCTAGGTGAAGTATAGACCAGATCTAGCCCGGCTACGTGTAACCCAATTTTAGCTCGAAAAACCTTAAATTTGGTTGCATGTTGTTTTTTGCTAAATAAAGCTTATATATGTATGATACTCCATCATGTAAGAAAAGTCAATAACGTTTATGAGGTTCCAGCAAGTAATAGACGTAGTTTCAGTTTCTCGGTGAAGTATACCAATCTAGTCCGGCTATGTGTAACCCATCTCTAGCCCAAAAAAACCTTAAATTAGCTTACCTGTCTTTTTTTGGCAAAATACCTTGTGATATGTATGATATTCCTTCAAGTAAGGAAAGTCAATCGCATATAAGGTGTTTGGGTATTTAAAAATATATGCTATTTTCATAGTCTCAGCGTAGCCTTGAATTAGCTCGTCGTCCGGCCGGCTATTTATAGCCCACTGATAGCCTAAACTGATTCACTGTATTTGGCCATGCAGCGCGTGCATCACGCACGCAGTATCAGTAAGTGTTAAGGTGTAATTTCGTGACATGTTCTATTTGTAGCCATAATTTAGCTTTGAATTAGATGGGCTTTACCTACCTCATAAAATTGATATAAAAATTAATTGCAGACTTATTGCCTTTTTATTTTTAATTAAAAATGAATATGGTATAATATATTTTATTTATAATATATTACCTATATCTTACGGTAAAACAAGCCAGATCTAATCAGTTAAGAAAAATCAATGCAATTCTGTACTCCACATGATAGATGGCGGTATTGCACATTTGTCGAGTCGGCTCGGCTGAAATGGACCAACAAATCAAGAGGAAGAAACTGTTGTGGTTTGAAATTTGTAGCGCGTTGGATTGCGAGCGCGAGTGCCCTGCAAGGTAAGTGTAATCTGCTTTAATATCATGTTGTTTGACAATGTTTTTTATTAGATGTGAGAGTTTTAATATAGTATTACGCTAATATCAATGGACAGGCACCATTTATTCCAAAAATCTTAGACAAACAAAAACGGTGTGAGGGAGTGTTACAACATTTTAAAGACGCAAAATGAAACACTTATTAAGCAAAGTTCGGTGATTAAGAGCATTTATTGTGTACATTGCGAGTCGTCTTAATTAAATTGCCTCATGAAGTCAAATAAAAAAGTCAGTCATGAGATGAAACTTATGCAGTTCTGACTTTTAAATCATGTTTGCTTGTGATTTCATAACAAGAGACTTAAACACAAGCACCAAGTTAATTCTGTTTTTAGAAAATCTAATCAAGTTAATTTCAGATTTTTTATTAATTTATATTTTATAAATAAACTTTACTATGTTATGGAAAATGTCATTTTTTTAGTCATATGAGTAACTGTATTTTGACTTGTCACAGTAAAATCTAGTATAAAGTAAGCTGATAGTTATTATTATAATGCTTCTATAATATTTGTAATTATTTGTTTTTCCTCCACAGATATTTGAGTGTGGCTGTGTAAAATGAGCAGTCTAGCAGGTATGAGTTGCTTAAACACTTTAGACTAAAACATTTACACTATGACCACATTTGCTGGTTTCCCTGTCCATATGCAGATTGCCCATGTGCATTCACAAGCTGGATGAAGCTTTCGAGTCACATCAAACACACAGAATGAATATTTAACAATATTTATGCATTATCCATATAACTGCTGTTGACAGAAAGAAACATTGAATATAACACATGGATACTAAAATAGTTAAAATAAGTTAATTGAATTGAAATGTGTAAATAAGTAATCAGCTTTAAGCTGTGGCTATTTTTTATGTTAATAGATGTTTTTTTTCTTCTAGTTTTAATACGTAACCATCAAGCGTGATTGTGTCCTGAAGACCTACCTCATTTGAAGAGTCTGTGCATCTACCTCAATGAAGACTTGTAAAGGAATATGTGGTAAGTGTATCAACCCATCTTCCTTTCATAAATGTATTTGTAAAACTCACAGTCACAGGACTGAGTTTAGAACACATCTCAGTATTTTCTCTCCTTTTTCTGCAGGACTGAAAGTGGCTGAATCTCAATGCACACACAACAGTGGAGATCTTTATCGTTTGGGCTGAGGATGCTGGTCCTGGGGACAGACCTACAGATGTTGGTGTAGAAGTTTTGCAGAACCTGCTGAGTGTCACATAGATTGGATGGACTTTTTGGGTTCATGTACACTTAAAGGGTTTTTTTAACCAGAAATGAAAATGTTTAATTATTCATGTCGTACCAAACATTTATTTGTCTTCGAAGTACAAATTAAGATACTTCAAGTGAAATCTGAGAGCTCTCTCATTCTCTATAGACAGCAATGGTCCCAACTTGTTTAAAGTCCAGAGAAAAACCTAAAACATCCTCAAAACAGACCACATGCTTTCAGTTGTTCAATCAGAATATTTTTAAGCTACAAGAATAATTTTGAGTGCATATAAAGCAAAAATAACAGCCTTTGAGTTTCTTTATTCTGTTGAACAAGATATTTTGAAGAAAGCTGAATACCTGTAACCATTGGTATATAACCTGTACTTCCATGGTATGTTTTTTACAGGTTTTCAGCTTTCTTTAAAATATCTTCTGTGTAAACAGGAAAAAAAAATAGTTTTTATCTTATTTGTTTTGTCATAACTTTAACATTTTTATATATATTTATTTTGTATTGTTTAATGTTTTTAATATTGTTAATGTTGCTTTTATTAATAAAAGCTTTGTTTAATTAGTTTGAATGGATTGCATTTTTGAAAACCTGTTGATCAAAAATGTTGATATGTATATGTGTATTTGTGTTGTTTATTAAATGTATAAACATAATCATTCATTAGCTGAAATTTTGATGACTTGTTTATGCTTGGGCTGTACTTGGACATCTATTAGATTTTCACTGACAGCCCAAATTTAACCATTATTTAGCCTAGACCAAAATTCACCGGCTTTTAGACATATATATGTAGCCGTTGAAAAGGCATCTAAATCACGTCTAGTCTAAACTTGGGCTATGGTTAGACGTCTATTAGATTTTCACTGACAGCCCAAATTTAGCCGTGATTTAGCCTAGACCAAATTTCACCGTCTAATAGACGTATATATGTAGCCGTCTAAACTTGGGCTATGCTTAGACGTCTATTAGATTTTCACTGACAGCCCAAATTTAGCCGTGATTTAGCCTAGACGTCTAGGCTATGTTTAGACGTCTAATAGACGTCTATTAGACCAAAAAATGCTTGCTGGGTCCTCAGCTAGACAGATGAAGGAATATCTTTACAATCTGTAGAGCTCAGCCGTTATTATGCCTCAACATGCGCTGCACGTAAAATGACATTCAAGTTCACATTATTAGCATTTAACTTTGAATAAAGCACATGAGCTGTACCTGAGGTGATCATTGTCGTAGTTTACCCTGTTGTTCAGCTGTAAGAAAGAGAATCGGTTTCTAAAATAGAAATTTCAGGTTGGTCAGGACAAAAACTCTCGCCTGTTAATGTGGGGATGTCATCAATCTTCCAACCTATACCTAGTTAAACCACTGCGTGTCGAACTTACATACTATGTAAAGGTGCAGGTCATATAATTAGAATATCTTCATTAAGTTGATCTGTTTCATTAATTCCATTCAAGAACTGAGTCTTGTATATCTGTGGCACTGCTCAGGTGTTAAGAAAGCCCAGGTTGTTCTGACAGTGGCCTTCAGCATTGTTGCGTCCGGCATATTGCATCTTCCTTTTCGCACAGTTTGAAACATTTAGCAGCGTGTTTAATTGATTAAAATAAAAATGAGAAATGTCTTATGTCTTCTCTGTTTTATAACATTATACAGTTTCCATCACAGATTTTTAAAGATGTTAGGTGCAGGTTACATTTCAGATAATCAGGTAAAACCATATCACTGTCTCACATTAGTAAACGTAAACAGCATTTCAAGTAGTCATCTTGCACTTTGAGAATGATCTTCTGCTTAACTGGTTGAGCTCAAGTGCATCAAATGAGAGGTGATTTAAAAGTGGGTGGGACATGTAATGCTTGAGAGTACATGATTGGTCAAGATTTGATAAGAAATCAGTATGAGTTAATGTGAAAAAAGTCGTTAAACGTTTTCGGTGGAAGTAACGAACTGCTAGTGTTAAATGTTTCTATCAGTTTTATATCTTATAAATGTAAATTGTCACTCTTTGGAGCACACTAGCTCAGGGGTTCCCAAACTTATCATCCCACGGCCACTAAAATAATGCCAATGACTCACGACCCCCACTATTTTTCAGAGGTGGATAGAAACATAAATGTTAAATGCAAGGGCTCTCACACACACACACACACACACCAATATGCCTATATAAATGATCATATTCACCACACAAAAAAGCGTAATCTAGAAACTATACATTTTTTAAATAGTCATTTATTCAATTTAATATGAACCTCACCTAATGAGACTGGTCGGCACATAGTTTGCAGCACAAGTCTATTCTTGTTTAATTTTTGAGACCACCACTTTGAGATCATTCTCCATCAGGGTTTCTGCAGGGTCTTAAAAAGTCTAAAATTTATAAATTGAAATTTTAGGCTTTAAGTCTTAAATTTGCTGTTCTAGGTCTTAAATATTTCATGATTTTAGCTGGCGGAGCGCACAAAATTTTGAGACTCAATCGAGCAGTTCGCACGGCACCGCGTTTCATTTGAGTTGAATACGAATCACTTTGAAAAGATTTTGTTTGAAACAGGTACAACTGTACATACACCTTTATGATTTAAAACTAGATCAACAATAATTCTTAGCTAGAGATTGCAACAGCAGTGGGAAAGGAGGAGTTTGGAAAAACCTGAGGGAAATATTTGTTAAATCAAAAAGAGGTCATGGCAAAAATTACCCAGGTACACAATTACAGAATGTTTTCCACCATTAATAGGTTTTAAAAATTTAATAGTTGCAAAACTAAAATTAAGGAACAAATTATTTCTTTGATAACTGGAAAAGAATATTTGAACCTATCGGTTTACAATATACTGGTTCCCTGTGTTTTTAGACTTTATTGATGATAATCGTCAGGAATGTTGGACCATTATTGCCTTTTAAGCATATCAGTAGAGGACAGAAACTAACCAGCCAGTAATGTGTAAACTGTGGACAGGGCAAAATAAAATAGTCATTTTTTAGTACGTTTTTTTTTTTTTTAATTCTTTCCATAATAAAAATATAATTTTAGAGCAGCTCATGTTTTGTAGTTATTAATATTTTACTTTAACAGCTTGAACTGTCCAAGATATGAACAAAAGTGATGCATCAAAGTTTGATTTAAAAAATTTTCAATGGTTATAAAAATCTTTATATTATATAAAATAATTTATTAAAATATTATAAATAATTAGTTTAAAAATCTTGCACGATATTAATGATATGACGAAGTTCTGGAAACTTCCTACTTTTCTGTTTATCTGTCTGACTTTACGGTGACTTTCTTTTGACCGTTAGGACCGTTGTGTTATAGGTCTTAAATTTAATACTTAATGGTCTTAAAAAGGTCTTAAGTCTTAAATTTGACATTAGGATATCTGTAAAAACCCTGCTTCAGAGATGTCTTAGTTCTTTGTGGCATACATTCAACAAGGTACTAGAAATATTCCTCAGAGATTTTGGTCCATATTAACACGATAGCATCATGCAGTTTTGTCGGCTGCACATCCATGATGCGAATCTCCCAAACTACCACATCCCAAAGGTACTCTATTGGATTGAGCTCTGGTGACTGTGGAGGTAATTTGAGTTCAGTGAACTCATTGTCATGTTCAAGAAACCAGTCTGAGATGATTCAAGCTTTATGACATGGCGCGTTATCCTGCTGGAAGTAGTTATCAGAAGATGCAGACACTGTGGTCATAATGTAGATGCAGATGTAAATTAGCTTTATAGCTAACTCTGGCACAATATGTCATGTTGTACATTGTCCCTGTATAAATAAATAAATAAATAAAATAAAGGGATGGACATGGTCCGCAACAATACTCAGGTAGGCTGTGGTATTGACAAGATGCTCAATTGGTACTAACGGGCCCAAAGTGTGCCAAGAAAATATCCCCTACACCATTATACCACCATCACCAGCCTGAAGCGTTGATGCAAGGCAAGATGGATTCATGCTTTCATGTTGTTGATGCCAAATTCTGACCCGACCATCCGTATGTCACAGCAGAAATCGAGACTCATCAGACCAGGCAACGTTTTTCAAGTCTTCTGTTGTCTAATTTTGGTGAACCTGTGTGAATTGTAGCCTCAGTTTCCTGTTCTTAGCTGACAGGAGTGGCACCCGATGTGGTTTCTGCTGCTGTAGCCCATCTGCCTCAAGGTTGGACGTGTTGTGTGTTCAGAGATGCTCTTCTGCAGACCTCAGTTGTAACGAGTGGATATTTGAGTTACTGTAGCCTTTCTATCAGTCTGGCCATTCTAGAAATACTTGGACCATTCAATCTGGCACCAGCAACCATGCCACATTCAAAGTCACTTAAATCAACTTCCTTCCCCATTCTGATGCTCGATTTGAACTACAGCAGATCGTCTTGACCATGTCTACATACCTAAATGCATTAAGTTGCTGCCATGTGATTGGCTGATTAGAAATTTGCTATTCAAGTGTGCAAGGTCAACAAAATGTTTTGTAACGTAATTAATATTAGTTAAAAATGAGAGCAAAGACATTTATTATTTTATTATTATGTTTATTTTTCAATTAATACTGTTCTTTCTAACATTGTTTATTAATAAATTAATTTAATCTAATTGCATATTAATGCGTATTTAAATGCACATACACATATTTAGTGATCAGTGTTGACCAAAGTAATAAATAAATTAAAAAAATGTTTAATCGTTTAATTAATTGTTTTATAAAAATAGTCATATGTATTATAATACAATAATAACATAACATTCAAATAATTAATAAAAGATTTTCATGAGGACCAAGCATCTTATAAGGATTTACTTTTAACATTTGTAATAATAATCCATATATTTAATTTGGTGTTTGGCCACAAATGAAGCCTTAAAGAACAAAAGAAACATCTTAAATAGTTCAGACTTCAGCAGTAGTTGAATCAATGACTTCAGTCAAAATAAAGGTTTTCAAAGTGCATTCCTTTGTACAGGCAGCTAATTTCTAATCTCCCTCCTCCTGCTCAGCTATTTAGCCTGTCGATAAACTGACCCCAACACTAACCTCTGCTGAGCTCGTCTGATTGACCCCAAACAGAGTGAGGAGACTTACGAGGGTTATAAATCTTAAAGGGGAAAGTCTTGGTCAGAGTGTGTGCTAAAACCAACACTTCAAAGACTTTTATCTTAGTCTACATTTCATTGAAATAAATTTGAGTTTAATTTCAGATCATGTTCATGGTGTTTGCATCATTATTGCTCATGTAAGGTATATTGTGGTGGTTGTCATGCATTTAAAAATAATTCTTTGCACAATGTTGTAGGATCCATTCTAACGAGTACAGAGATGAGCTGACTTCAGAGGAAAGAATGCAGGTGAAGGTTTTCCTGTTGACATTTTCTCTTTGGAGCTTCATGAGATCCTTCATCTCAGGACCATCAGCACTGTGCCGGAAGGCTTCACTCCACACTGGGAGTAAGATGAACTTATCTGATATTGCAATACAATCACACAGCAATTCACTACTTTAGTGGCTAATTCATTAGTATGATCATGTTCTTACATTTTATTACGAACTGTTCACCTCCAAATGAAGGTTGGGTTTAGGGGTACAACTCATTTTAACAATCGTACGGTTTCATATAAATTAAATCGTATGAATTTGTATCACTTTTCTGCCAATATATAATACAGATACATTTCCTGGTAAAATCAGGATGCATATTTTACTTATTATTATTGTTATCATTTAATCAGTGTCTAGCCATTTGGGCTGCTGTCTTTTGAATTTGCCATTTGTAAGAGTGCATTTTGGCAAAGCAAACTGGCCACAAAAGGCAAAGTAGGCCTGACCTTTTTTCACAGATGTCAGGGTTTTGTTTACCATACATTTAAACTAATCTTTAACATTTAAACATAATGCATTCAAAATCTGTATGTCATTTTCCTTTTCTGGTTCTGTTTGGACCTGAAGAATATCAA
The DNA here is from genome assembly GCF_903798145.1 of Danio aesculapii. NCBI lineage: Eukaryota > Metazoa > Chordata > Actinopteri > Cypriniformes > Danionidae > Danio > Danio aesculapii. The sequence goes on from NC_079453.1 coordinate 44,808,784, forward strand.
TTAGTTAATGTGGGGGTATCACTTTATTTGATTTATTTTATTAGCTGCATTGCATCTACATGCTAACTAATTCTCATTAGATTATAAGTAGGCTGTTAGGTTGGGGTTCGGGTTAGTGTATGTTGTCATATCAGCAGATATTAAGCAGACAGTCTACTAATACTCAAATGAGAATTAATTGACATGTACAGTGGGTGACACTTCAAAACGACCATTAGCTCCACGGGTGCCACCACCGTCGCACTAAAGGATTAAGAATGTGTTTTAGGTGAAATAGCAGTTTGCGGCTATGTTGACGGTGCACAAAAGGACGGAATGCGAATGAAAAGAAATATACAGTAGCTGCAAATACCCTGCTATTTGTAAATTAAGACAAAAGAAAATAAAGCATTATAATTACTTCGTTAATATTTAAACAATTATAACAAGCTTTATTAATATTGTAAACTTGTTAAGTTCAATGAGGATTCATTTTGGAAATTTAAACTGCAGTTGCAATGAAACTTTTAGTCGAAAAATGTGCAATAGGGACCATCAAAGTCTTACCAATGTGGAAAACATCTTTTGAATGCTTTTACAATGTTATTAAATTATTTACACTTTTGTGAAAAAAGATGAGATATGAACAAAAGAAATTATATGAATCAAATATATATGGCAAAATATCTATCTATCTATCTATCTATCTATCTATCTATCTATCTATCTATCTATCTATCTATCTATCTATCTATCTATCTATCTATCTATCTATCTATCTATCTATCTATCTATCTATCTATCTATCTATCTATCTATCTATCTATCTATCTACACACACAGTTTAAGTCAGAATCATTAGCCCCCTTGAATTATTAGTCACCCTGTTTATTCTTTCCCCAATTTCTGTTTAGCGTAGAGAAGATTTTTTTAAACACATTTATAAACATGATAGTTTTAATAACTCATCTCTAATAACTGATTTATTTTATCTTTGCCATGATGACAGTAAATAATATTTGACTAGATATTTTTCAAGACACTTCTACACAGCTTAAAGTGACATTTAAAGGCTTAACTAGGTTAATTAGGTTAATTAGGCAAGTTATTGTATAATGATGGTTTGTTCCGTAGACTATCGAAAAAAAAAAAATAGCTTAAAGGGGCTAATAATTTTGTCCTTAAAGGGGGAGTTGTTTTTCTCAATAAAAAACAATTATAAAAATTATGCTCACCAAGGCTCCATTTATTTCATCCAAAATACAGTACAAATTGCACAATTGAGAAATGTTATTGCACTATAAAAATAACTGTTCAAAAGTAGTTTATCATTTAATTTAATAATTTATTGCAGTTATTTTAAAGATGATCTTTTAGCTTCATTACTCCAGTCCTCAGAGTCACATGATCCTTCAGAAATCACTCTAATATTAATTATTATTACTATTAATAATAATATTTTTATTAATACTGATCATAATAAAAGCAATAATGACTGGATTATTAATTTCATTTGAAACTACAAACAATAAAAAGCAGTTATTCAAAATTTTAATAAATATTTAACAATTTTTTTTTACAATTAATAAATGCCGCCTTGATGAACGGAATCATTTACTTAAAAAAAAAAAACATGAAAAAAACTGACCCCAAAATCTTGTCCGGTAGTGTATAATCACATTTAATAACGACAAACATGTGGGATTAGTGTTTAGAGTTTGTGTGTTTTTTGGCAATGATTTCTGCTGAGTCATTATGCCCTATGAACAGAACTGGAATAAGGACTGATTAAAGACCAATCCATGAAACATGACGCAAGTAAAAGAATCAAAAGTAAAAATAATGCCACCAAAAAAAAAGAAATGTTGACAAAGCAAAAATTACAGATGACAATTAAAACAGGTTTAATTTCTCACCAGTGAAGTGTAGGGAAATGCGATTTAAGAAATTATTCTTGAAACATTAAATGACACTGATAAAACTGTAAGGTGACAAAAATTACTGTGTTTTTTCCCATGAAACTAATAATGTTAAACAAATAACATTGTTAAACATAAAACAAATAATGTTATGTAGATTTAATTAAAGACATGTGGTTTTCATTAAAAGTTTGATCAAAATTTATTTACATTTGGCTTTGAAAATGATTTTTGTTTACCAAAAAATACTAGAAGATACAGATTTAATCAAATTATATGTTTGGAAAATTTCAATTCTCATCAGATAACTGTCGGGTCAGTTGAGTGAGATATTTATTACACCATATTTTATTTGTTTGCCACTATTTTTTCAGTTGGACTATTTTGCATCCTCCTTTTCCTTTTTTGGAAGTAAACCTCCTGTCATCCTGCTCATCTCTGCCTTCGTCTTGTCTGCAAAATGATTAATACCAACACTGTATGTAAGACCAGCTCTGTTGTTCGAGTGTACAAACCTGAGGAAAAATGAAAAAACATATGTACAGTAAATCAGACAAGTTCAAAAATATGATTCACTGTTTCTACAATGCGATGTTAGCTGTTATCCATCACCTGAACGTATGCAGAAAGAGGTTCTCGCGCTCCTCGTGCTCCTTCTCACTTTCATACTGACGACTAAATTTCTCCTTAAAGGGGCCAAACAGCCGGTGGGCATGGCTAACAGGGTTGGTGCTAACATAGTCTTCAATTGGATTAGCTAATACTTGATGCTCCTCAGGCGGATCAGGAAACTCTTCACAGGTAAATCCTAAACACACAACACCTCAGTCAACATTTGATAGGATGATCTTTAAACAGAGGCAGACAAATGCGTTTCTCTGAGTGTGTGTTTTCTTCATGTTACCTGCAGGTGGAGTGAAAACATCAGGCTCAGTTTGTAAGCTGAAGTCACTGTATTCAATGCTGTATTTGTCATTGTGGGATCCCAGAAGAGTGTTGAAGCCCTCCATCTCAAAGCGGTGTGGTGTGGCTGGAGAATAAGCTTCCTCTCCACGTGTGACCCACAGACGGTAAGTGTTCCTCTTATGACCAACCTCAGTGACTTTTTTCCAGACCTCACACTCAACGCCTTTGCAATCCTCCATCTTCTCAAACTGCAAAACAGACAAAGATTTTATACACATTCAAGATCATTGAATTTATTCTTTATTTAAGTTCATTCTCTTATTGTTTAGAACATATAACAGGGTCAGACAGCCCTTTATTTTGCTATTTCTGCACAGATTTTGTTTTAAAAAAAAAAGTACAAATTTATTCTGAATGGTTTTGAGAGTTTAGGAGCTAAAAGCTTAACACAAGAAAACAAACATAACTTTTATTAAGTGTTTAGAATGCAAAACTAATTAGAAATCGTGTTGGGAAAAGTTAATTTTGAAAGATATGCATTACATTTTTGAGTTACTCCCCAAAAAAGTAAATAGTTGCGCTAATAAATTACTTTTCATGGTAAGTAATGCGTTAAGTTACATTTGAGTTACTTTTGCGTTACTTTTTCTGATCTGGCTGAGGCTCTTTCAGAACTTTCTTCTTTTTAAAATAGAGGATCTCTACAATTAACAACACAATGTATAACAATAGTTTAAGATAATGTTATTTTTTTAAAAACTTCCTTATGGCTATACATGCCATATATACACAGATTATTAAAAGTTTAAAGCAATGTGTTTGCTACTTATGTAAACTTTTTGTCTTATTAGTGAAAATCACTATCTATTGAGACAATTCTCTTTTCCTTCCATTGTTTCATTAAGTGCATGTTTCAGAGTGACTACATTCAATTTAATTCAGCAATTGATTTTTTTAAAAAGCTAATTAACTTAAAACTATAACTTACATTGCATTTTTCAAAAAGGTTATTATTATATTATAAATATTACTTTTAATGAAATAATGAAATGTTTTTTTACTGAATGCATTACTTATTACTTATATATTACTTATTACTTATTAAAAATATTATAATTATGTAACCTGCATTACTTGTAATGAGTTACCCCAACTCTGATTAGAACCACTTGTCTTGTAAACGCTTAAACGCCTTTCATTTAATACATCCACTAAATCAGCAGTTCCCAACAGGGGGGGTCGCGGCCGACAAGGGAGCCTCAGTGAGCTCTGTGGGGGGTCACATCATATTTAAAACAAATTTTTTAGAAGTGAACAATTAGGAGAATCATGTTGCCTTAGTTCATTTTATCCCCTGTCTGAATAAAAAAATGGACTAAGTTGTAATTCGTCCTCCAGAAAAAAGACACAGTCTCACTGACTCGCCTTTAGCAGCTAATAGTAAGTAAACTGGACCCAGGTGAGGAAGCTCCAAACATTTTGGGTCACAGCGCTAGCAGTACTAGAAACACGAAATGCAGGAAATACTAAGATAATTAATTAGTAATTATCTGCGGCAAAGTTCTTGTTAATGAATACATGAGACTGTCCAAATTAATAAGACTCATCTTCAATACTGTGACAAGTCCAAAGCATTTTTTTGACCGCAAGAAGCAAAGGCTTACGTTTTTCAGATACAAATGGCCTACTGATGTTTTGCTGTTATGATTTACTTTAGGCTATTATTTGTGCATAAACATATCTGGATAAAGTATTTAACATACAGTTTGTATGAAAATAAAATTTTTTGTCATCCTTACTGCAAACTTATATTAGTGATAATATCATTAAATGTGGGGAGGGGGCTTATAATAGTTTCCGGGGGAAAGGGGGTCTCGGGTAAAAAAAAGGTTGGGAACCACTGCACTAAATGACATAAAAATATGACAATACAAATTGTTTTGTAGATAAATTATCTAAACACTTACATATTATTCATTAATGTTAGTAAAATTCATATTCATATAACATTTTTTATCTAAAAAATGTACACAATTAAATAAAATGATTGATTAAATTGCTGTGGGTCTACATATTGAATAGCATTGTATAAAAATACTTCATAATTAAAAAGAATTAAAGTACTACACACTTCAAAGCTCTGTGCATTAGGGATTGCTTCCTGTGGCTCTATTGGATCCTCTTTAGTTCCTTTAAGCTGGAAACACTTAATGACACTGGGAGGAAGGACTGGTGTGATCTTGTAAATGGCACCAAAATCCAAGTCATTTCCAATCTGAAAGGTGCGCACTGTACTATTACGATAGTCAATGCGACTTCTGTTCCCCTCAAGATCATACCAAGCTTCAAATGCCTCCTCTATCTCAGAATGAGGCAAAGACAGCACACCTGTATAAAAGAGATACAGGTAAAACACTGAAAAAGAAGTGCACTGTACTGGGGTGATCTATATAAGGCAGAATTATACCTTTGACGTGATACATCTTTCCAAAATAAGGAAATGTTCTGCCAAGAACTGGTGTGGCATCTAAATGAGAAAACAGAGAGAGTTCACACTTATATTAGACAAAAAACTAAAATTATTGCATACTTGAATGACGTTTAGTGTAAAAAAAAAAAATCATGCTACTAAATCACTAGATTAACAACAACAACATTGCGTTTTATTTGACATAAACAGCCCTTTACCTGCAGCACACACCAGAACCACAAACCCAGCTAGAAGAATCCACATTGTGTAGTCTACAGCAACCAGACACATCCACTGAAGATAGACAGAAGCTTTTAGTCGAACTGACTTTATATACCAAGAGGGTCCAATGTGGCGTAAAGGGGCAGATCAATATTTATTGGACCATGAAATAAGATCTTTGTTTACTCTGAGTATCCTTGACATGATTCACTATGAAAAAAGATCAGTCTCCTAAACAAGTAACTGCTTAATAAATGAACACCGGATAAATATACGTAACACCATACAGTGTATTCTAAAGAATTCAGACAGACATCTGCTGGCGATGGATATAAGTTGTAGTCTGTGGAGGAAAATCCTGATATTTATTTAAGTAAAAAATTCAATAAAACATGTGAAAGAGAGGTTGAGTTTGTGTGATATGAGGGTCCAATGTGGAGGTGGTCAAATATTTATTGAACTAGTACAAGGTCCATGTTTGATCCTCTTAGTTGAAAATTTATCTATTTCCCCCATTCTTACAACACCCCTGAGGAAAATCATTGGAGAAAAGCCAACTTGAAATTAAGCCATTCTCATACTGTGTGGTTTTTATTAGTCCTTTACCATTGTAGCTTGTCAGACTGTACACACATGATTACAGTGTTCCAGAGAGCTTAAATGTGCTGCAAACATGCAAACAGAAAAATACTTACAAATTGAGAAAACATCTCCATCAGTTTGACAATACACACACACAAATTCCCACAACACACACTGTAAAAATATCTGTAAATTAGTAATTTTCTGTATTTTTTAATAAATTTTTTTGTTTTCCCCCATTTATTTACGCTTTTGAATTACATTTTGGGACCTTGATCTTTCTTGATCAACAACTTTTAACCTTGGAAAGTTTTTAAAAAGTGACTTTTATAAACATGTTTATAGCTTAAAGTGATATTTTGTCTGGGTTGGTGTTATATATTAATACATATTACACTACAGAACATTGTAATAATCCTCCAGTACATTTTCTGTTATTTTACAGACTTATTTCTCTGTGTCTTATTGCTTATAAATTAAATTATTCAAACAAATTCAAAACAAAAGTCACTTTGTTAAACTGTAGAGTTGAATAATGCATATACACATATACCCGTAACACATGTGAATAACAAAACACAGTTTGTTTTTTACAAATGTTAATTAACGTATTTTTTTTACAGTGCACTCAAATACAGAAATGCGCTGTAAAACAGTACTGGCCACAACAGATATGTGTTGAGGACCCTAAAAAGTGACAAATCAAGCCACTTTCTTTTTAGTGTACGCAAGCAACAGGGAACTGCACATCCAGGATGTTAAAATAATTAAAAAACCCACCTCTTATATCTGCCTCAACACTGCTGACTAGGATAATGATAAGAAATGGGTTTTCAGCCTCTTGCTATACATTCAAGCCCGAAATTATTCATACCTTTGGCAAATTCTGACTTAAAGTTTTGGTTTAAATGTAAATAAAATTGAGAAATATATTTTTTTCCACAATGATGCCTCTTTTACATCGTCTATAGAATCACCAAGAGGCGACACTCTAGTGCGATTTGGGAAACAGCCACTAAATGGCGGGGTGGCCATTTTGGAACAACAGCATATTATAAGTCTGTAAAATAAACTATTAAAAGTGCTGATGATTGTGATAGTAAGTGTTGTATTGCCGTCGTTCAGGTTGTATCTCAGCTTTAATGCACTTTTTAAATAAATAAATCAAATACAAAGCAGCTGCCTGCCATCGCGACAGCAATAAGATCCAATGGACAGCCGATCGCTTTCACTCCAAAATGGTGGAATCAGGGGCTGTTGCTGGGCGCTGCTGTTGCAATGGAATGTTCCATTGAGTGTTGCCTCTTGGTCATTCTAAGCAATATGGTCTTAAGGGAGAAGCCTGGGTCATTTCAATTCAAAGGAAAACAAAAACTTGCTGCTTGAACAAAAGTAACTTCAGAGTAAAAATTTCATAGGAACTTAAATCAGAATTTGCCAGTGGTATGAATAATTTCAGGCTTGACTGTATATAATAGTCATTCAGCCAGTGAAAGTAACGTTACTTTTTTCCTTTGTTTTATTTGCTAAGCATTCACTGAGACATACACTCACCGGCCACTTTATTAGATACACCTGTCCAACTGCTCGCTAAAGCAAATTTAGTCAAATGGCAGCAGCTCAATGCATTAAGGCAAACTGAGGCTACAATTCGCACAGGCTCACCAAAATTGGACAACAGAAGATTAAAAAAAACGTTGCCACGTCTCGATTTCTGCTGCCACATTCGAATGGTAGAGTCAGAATTTGGCATCAGCAACATGAAAGCATGGATCCATCCTGCCTTGTGTTAACGGTTCGGGCTGGTGGTGGTGGTGTAATTGTGTGGGGAATATTTTATTGGCACACTTTGGGCCCATTAGTACCAATTGAGCATCGTGTCAACGCTACATCCTATCTGAGTATTGTTGCTGAATACTAGCAAATCATCTCAGACTGGTTTTTTGAACATGACAATGTGTTCACTGTACTCAAATGGCCTCCACAATCTCCAGATCTCAATCCAATAGAGTACCTTTGAGATGTGGTGGAATAGGACATTCGCATCATGGATGTGCAGCAGACAAATCTGCAGCAACTGTGTGATGCCATCATGTCAATATAGACCAAAATCTCTGAGGAATATATCCAGTACCTTGTTGAATCTATGCCACGAAGGATTAAGGCAGTTCTGAAGGCAAAATGGGGTTCAACCCGGTACTAGTGAGGTGTACCTAACAAAGTGGCCGGTGAGTGTATATCAATTTCAGTTAGATAAATTGTTTTCGTTTTACTGTATATAATGTATGCTAAATAAAGTTGAATAGTTAAATTAATAGTTGTCATTGTGAAAAAGGTGTTAAGCAGTTGTTTAAATTAATGCTTGTAAAGGAATAAGCAAGCAGAAAGAAAATGAAAAAACCTAACCGTAATGGTCCTCTTCACTGCCAGGTGCATCACTCTCAGAAATCAGAATTCAGAGAGTTGGTAAGCAACTGATGAGCATAAATCCTTGAGCACTCCCACCCTCCCTAATGCACTATGAGGAAAATGTAGACCAAGCTAACTGAAGTAAATGAATGCAGTTACATGTATCATAACATAGACTGTGTTACTATAAAAAATCTCTGTGCTTTTTATTTAAAATTCATACTAGTAAAACAACTTGTCTGGGCTTATTTACCCTGCTGATAGAAACAAACAATAGGAACCATCACAGAATGTTAATGTCAATTTTTAATTAGTAAAAAATTTAATGATTTGTGTTTTGTGACACATGCCCCATTAGGCTTAATTGGTTTTAACTGGTAGGGAGTTATAGGACCAATAAAGTTTCCGTTAAAACCAATACAATTTTCAAAATAGCAACTAAAACTATTAGAAAACCATTAGACCTCTCAACTCGTGTGATATTGCTCATATATACATTTGTTTGTATGTATGCATGTATATATGTTACAACCGGCTCATTTTATTTACTGTCATCATGGCAAAGATTAAATAAATCAATTATTAGAAATGAGTTATTAAAACTATGATGATTAGAAATGTGAATTAGAAATGATTAAAAAAATAGTCTCTCCGTTGAACAGATATTGGGTAAAAATAAATAAATAAATCAGGGGCTAATAATTCTGACTTCAACTATTCATATATATATATATATATATATATATATATATATATATATATATATATATATATATATATATATATATATATATATATATATATATATATATATGCTTGTAGTGGTATAAGAGGATTAACAGGCTTTGCTGTGTCGTCTTTACAAGGATGGAGTGATTTCTGATCATTCCAACCCACAATATATACACAGAAATAAAATCGTCTTCTGCTGTTCACCTGTAAAACTGTGACTTGCCTAAGGACTTCACTTAAATGGTTATTATTAGGGCTGCACAGTACATGATTGCAATAATAGTACATGCGATACACATTTCACAAACGTGTGATAAATTACATTTATTTTATGCATTGGTTATTTAAATTTGACCAATCAGATGTGGACGTATTATCTTTATCCTCTATTCCCCAGTAGCTGCTGTTCTGCTAGTTGCGGGATTGCCCCAAAGATGAACCCAGAGCTGAAAATACTCTAATAACACTTTTCCTTTTCACTAATTCAGGTATTTTAAAGACTAAACATTTGCACCTTGACACAGATTTTTTTTTAATCCGAGTTAGAATTAGTTACATCGTAAATATATTTTACCTGTTTATTTAAATATCATTAAATGAGCAGTTGATTTAAAAACATAGCTAGGCAAATGTTATGTAATGGTATCACAGTACTCAAAACAGTATGGCACATTTTGCCAGTATTGTGCAGCCCTAGTTATCATTCATGAGGACAATCTAAATATGATACAGCCAGTTTACAGCTCAAAACAACTTTATTTGCGGTAGACATTGTTGTTAATCTTTGGTGATTTTACCCAAATGCCCTTTATCTTTTGTATACGCACAACAACAAGACACATTTCATAAGTTTACAATTACATTTTTAAACTCAATCAGGAACACACATCTTTTTTCACGTGAGTGATATTTATTTACTCAGTTGGCCAGCAATTAAATTTTAACAGTGCTTTCTTTTTTCTGCCCTTGACCAGTCAGATCGGTCATTAATACCGACGGTGAATGACAGACCTTTTCTGTTCGTAGAGGTCACAAACCTGAGGAAGATTGGAAAAAAAGCAATTTAATTTTCAAGTCACCTTTTAGTATTCAAGTCACCTGTAAAAAGAAGTTATGACAGGTAATAGGGCTGCACAATATATTTTAAAAATTATCATTTCAATTTTAGTTTCACAGAGAGGTGCTGTAAATTACATGTATTTTATATGCCAAGCATGCATAAGTTGTTTATACAAATTTGTCAAATGAGAAAAGTCTTATTGTCTTTATACCCGCCTCCCAAATACTATTACTCTATTGCCTTAACCGGGTCCAAAGAGGAGCCTAGTGAACCTCAAAGAAGAGAACTGAAAAATAAATGGTAATTTTTCCTCACCGAAAAGAATTTAGAAAGTTGATTTCGCGCTCCTCGTGCTCCTTCTCGCTTTTATACTGACGATTAAACTTCTCCTTAAAGGGGCCAAACAGACGGTGGGCGTGGCTAACAGGGTTGGTGCTAACATAGTCTTGAATGGGATTGGCTATTATTTGATGCTCCTCTGGAGGATCAGGAAACTCTTCACAGGCCATTCCTAAACACACAACACCTCAGTCAACATTTAATAGGATGATCTGTAAATAGAGGCAGACAAATGTATTTCTCTGAGTGTGTGTTTTCTCCATGTTACCTTCAGGTGGAGTGAAAACATCAGGCTCAGTTTGTGAGCTGAAGTCACTGTATTCAATGCTGTATTTGTCATTGTGGGAATCTAGAAGAGTGTTGAAGCCCTCCATCTCAAAGCGGTGTGGTGTGGCTGGAGAATAAGCTTCCTCTCCACGTGTGACCCACAGACGGTAAGTGTTCTTCTTATGGCCAGCCTGTGTGATGGTTTTCCAGACCTCACACTGAGCACCTTTGCAATCCTCCATCTTCTCAAACTGCAAAACAGACAAAGATTTTATACACATTTATACACAAACACTCAAACTTTTGCTTAGTTTGCAGTGCAGATCATTGAATTAATTCTTTATTTAAAATAACTATTTTAAATAATATATATAATATTTAAATAATTATTAGAACATATAAGCAGGGCCAGACAGTATCTGCCGCTTGTTTTTTTTTAGATATTTCTGCACATATTTCTTTTTAAAAATCTACAAATTTTTGTGAAATGCTTTTGAGAGTATAGGAGATGAAAATTTAACACAGAAAAAACAAACGTATCTTTTATGAAGTGTTTAGAAAGTGAATCCTATTTGGTCCACTTGATTAGTAAATAAAGCTTTAGCACCTCTCATATAATACATTCACTAAAAGAAAAAAAATATTACTTTATGAATTCTGTAGTTAATTTGTCTAAAGATTTACATATAATTTAGTAATGTTACTGAAATTAATATAAAAGAACTGAATAAATAAATGTTTACATACATTTATACAATTAAATAAAATGATTGAATAATTTGGTGTGGGTCTACATATTAAAGAGCATTGTATACAAATTACTTTAAAAACAAAATGAATTAAAGTACTACACACTTCAAAGCTCTGTGCATCAGGGATTGCTTCCTGTGGCTCTATTGGATCCTCTTTAGTTCCCTTAAGTTGGAAACACTTAATGACACTGGGAGGAAGGACTGGTGTGATCTTGTAAATAGCACCAAAATCCAAGTCATTTCCAATCTGAAAGGTGCGCACTATACTATTACGATAGTCAATGCGACTTCTGTTCCCCTCAAGATCATACCAAGCTTCAAATGCCTCCTCTATCTCAGAATGAGGCAAAGACAGCACACCTGTATAAAAGAGATACACGTAAAACACTGAAAAAGAAGTGCACTGTACTGGGGTGATCTATATAAGGCAGAATTATACCTTTGACATGATACATCTTTCCAAAATCAGGAAATGTTCTGCCAAGAACTGGTGTGGCATCTAGATGAGAAAACAGAGAGTTCACACTTATTTAATCACCACTGCTTTAACTAAGATAAACTATTATTATTGCATACTTGCATTACATTTAGCTTGCATCAGCTACTAAATCACTAGATTAACAACTGTAAAATTGTTTTATTTAACATATACAGCACTTTACCTGCAGCACACACCAGAACCACCAACCCAGCTAGAATCCACATTGTGTAGTCTACAGCAACCAGACACATCCACTGAAGATGGATGTACGCTTTTAGACACAGTGACTTTATGTGGGTCGAGTGTGGCGTAAAGGGGCAGATCAATATTTATTGAACCATGATATCTTTGTTTACATGACGTATCCTTGACATGATTTACAATGAAACAGACAAGTCAATAAATGAACACCACATAAATATATAACACCATAGAGTGCATTCTAAAGAAAGCCTACAGACATCTGCTGGTGATGGATATAAGTTGTTCCTTATATTTAAAAAATGCTGAAAATTACTGAAGCATGTGAATGGAGACTGAGTAAGTGTGATAGGAGGGTCGAGTGTGGAGGTGGTCAAATATAGTGCACATGCATAGGTCACAGTTTGTCAACTGACAGTTAAAGTCAGAATTATTAGCCCCCTGTTTATTTTTTTCCCCCAATTTCTGTTTAACTGAGAGAAGTTTCTTCAACACATTTCTAAACATGATAGTTTTAATAACTAATTTCTAATAACTGATTTATTTTATCTTTGTCATGATGACAGTAAATAATATTTGACTAGATATTTTTCAAGACACTTCTATACAGCGTAAAGTGACATTAAAAGGCTTAACTAAGTTATTTAGGTTAACTAGGCGGGTTAGGGTAATTAGGCAAGTTTAAATTACCAAGCTTTAAACTATGATATTCAGAATTTGAAGACAGTCGATAATATTCGGTTATAAAAAAAAAGCATTTTTGACCTTACAGGTTATTGTCATAAATATTAGACATTTAAAAGGTGTGCACTGTGTTTGAGCACAACGTGAACACGTTACAGTTAGTTTTGTGATTGTAAGTTTAGCATTTAATGATAAGCAGACATTCTGTTATGAAACCAAACTATTTTTAACCTTATAGTTTATAAAAATAAAAAAAAAGCATTTTTGACCTCACAGTTTATTGTCATAAATATAAAACACTTAAAAAGTGTGCATTGTATTTGAGAACTACATGGAATCATTTATAAATACTAAAAGTATAGTTCTTCAAAATGCCATTACTAAATCTCTGGTAAAATCTAGTTTTTCCTCACCTAAAAGTTTGTACAAAGTTGATTTCACGCTTCTCATGCTCCTTCTCGCGTTTATACTGTCGATTAAACTTCATCTTAAAGGGGCCAAACATCTGGTGGGCGTGGCTAACAGTATTGGTGCTAACATAGTCTTTAATGGGATTGGCTAATATTTGATGCTCCTCTGGAGGATCAGGAAACTCTTCACAGGTAAATCCTAAACACACAACACCTCAGTCAACATTTAAAGTGGTGGTCCAGAATGTAATTTTAAGGCTTGGTTGTGTTAATAAGATGCAAAGCAATGTGTGCTTATGTTTCACTTGAAGGAAATCACGTCGTTTTTTTCATAAATCTTACTTTGATTATATACAGCTACTCAGCTAACATGGAAATGACATGTCATATTTCCTAATTCCTCCAAAAGGATTGGATTAGTTAATTTACACTATAGTTTCGTCATCTTATTTTGTAGTGTAGCCTAGCCTATATACACAATATTATAACTACATATAGTATTTTGTGGGGTGAAATAATTAAATGTACATGATGGATAGTGTTTTTAATCATCAGCAGTTGTGGTTCTAGGGGGGGCCAGTGCCCCCGTGTCAACAAGCTTGGCCCCACCCTCTGCCCCCCCTAAATTTGGAGGCTTATTTTTGTGTCACAATTAAAACGCCACAGAGAAGCGAGATCAGCCATCGCTGGCAGAAGGAGATATGGCCAGCTTTCGCACACTCTCGATGTCGCGCGCACTCGCTCTCTGTGTCGCGTGCACTCGCTCTCTGTGTCGCACACACTCCCTCTCTCTCTGCTTTTCCTCAACAGTATGAAGCTGCAGGCCCGGAGACCCAACCGCACGCTCAGACCTGCTCGCTTAGACGGCTAGACCTGCACTTCCAGACCTTCCAGTGCCACCTGCTGTTTAAAAGATCGACTAACCTGAATTCAGCTGCTTCTAAATTGTAATTAAAACTATTTTTTCTACTATAAAATATTACGCTATGATTGAATACATAATTATATGAAATATTAAACATACTAGATTTTGATTTAACGCATTACTTCTGTTGTATTTGTATTAATTGTATTTGTAAATAGATATTGTTCAGTTACTTCAATATTTTCAGACATTTGTTGTTGTTTTTTTAAATCATTAAGGATTTATCATTGTTTCGTATTGAGTTGAGGGAATGAATATTATCTTCATATACAATACATTTATTCACCTACAATAAACTATAGTACTCTGGGTAATTTTCTCACAACAAACTTTATTTTTGTGTACTTTATCATGAGGTCCTACAAGTCAAGTTGTAAACAATGCAGAGAAAAATGGTGAAAAATAATAATTGGAGTAATAATAATTTTTTTACGTAGGAAATAACATCAATTAAAATAAATGCTTTACATTCTTGTTAGGGAGATTTTTCATTTCTGGAAATATCTGCAGTCTTTGGTGCACTGTGTTAGTGTTGGCAGAGAGCCCCTTTTTAAATTGTAATATCCATCTGGGAAAAAACACACACCACAAGCAAATTATTTTTGATTTAACCTAAGAGAGCTCATATTGTAAATTCTATGCAGAATAACAATAATATTTCCAAATAACGTATTTGTAATCATTACAGAACGTATTAATAACTGATAAACTGTTATTGTTTTACTGTTATTGTCTTTGGTAGCACTTTCAGATAGATAATACAGTATTATGTACAGTAGACCTACATAGCACAAAAATATGTTACAAATACTAACTGCGTTATATATTAAACATTTTATTTTAACATTTTTACCTTAAAGTTTGTTATTTTGACTGAAAACATTGCTAGAAAATTGTCCCAGAATGGTACAATAATACATAAAATAAGAGCAAGCTGTAAATACCATACAATAATGCTCTTTTGACACTAATTTTGATCAAATCAAACACTGAAATAAATGTTTGTTAGTGTAATATTTTACACCACATTGATTTATGCCATAAAACCTGGTATTTTTCAGGAATCGCTTTAATAATCAATAACCTTACTGGCGTTTCTGATGTTGCTACTTGCTAGAAAGTGCTGGTCTGAGCGTGCAGTTGGGTCTCCGTACCTGCCGCTTCACCCAACCCAACAGCAGCTGACACTGTCTGAGAAAACAGTAGGTCTGGAAGTGCAGGTCTGTGCGCGCAGGTCTGAGCGCGCAGTTGAGTCTCCGGGCCTGCAGCTTCACCTTACTCCTTTTCCTTGACTTTTGTCAGTGGCGGTGCTGCGCGCATCAGTTTCCCGCCTTTGTCAGAAGTTAAGCCCCCACGTTGACACAGGTAATAAGAAAAATTCAACTTCAGTCATGTTCACATTGTGAAACACTATCAAAATGTCCACTGTTGATTATATTAGTCTTCTGTTTTCATTGGCGATTTTAACACTAATAGGAAGTCCTCCACTCTGCAGAGGCTATTAATCAGAAATTGTGTAAATAGTTTTACGCTTATAAATGCAGTCTTGTTACAAACAGTCGGCAAGTACCAGAGAACAGGTGTAACACATTGGTAAAATTTAGTTTTCAGTCACGCTGATGTAAAAGTCATATTCAACTCGTTTAGTTTTACCTTCATTGTTTTCAGTCATGACAAAGCACGAGTCTTCAACACATGATTTATTTACAACACATTTTTAAACAGAATAGTTTAACTCATTTCTAATAACTAGCTACTTTTTTTGTCTTTCCCATGGTGACAGCATAATATTTTACTTGTTATTTTGCAAGATAGTTGTATTCAGATTAAAGTGTTATTTAAAGATTTAACTAAGTTATGTTAACTAGGAAAGTTAAAATAATAAAACAAGTTATTGGATAACTGGTTTGTTGAGTAGACAATCAAAAATATACAGTAAATATTTCTTAAGGAGGCTAATAATACTGGCCTTAATTTGTATAAAAACTGCTTTATTCAATACAAACTATAAAAAATAAAACTTATTACAACTTATAATAAGAATTATTTTTGTTCTATAGGAAATGTTGTGAATATTTCCTTGGTTTATTAAAGATCACTTGTAAAACATTATTTTAAATGAATGGGAGGGCAAAAAAATGTGACCTCAACTGTATCTGTTAAAGTTTACCGGTGCAAAAATGCAAATCCTTGATGTACTTGAATGTTAAACGTGTGTTATCCTACAATACAAAGTTACTTGTCAAATAAATTAACAAGGAAGATTATTTTGAGTCTAAGTTATTTTATTAGAATAATAAAATAAGTTTCGGGTGTTTTTACTCTAGAGGCATGTCCAAACCCCAGGTAAAGACTATATATATTGAGCACAGAAGGTTTAGTTAGCAGGAGAAGCCCTTTAGCTACGAGACAAACACCGTGTAAGTACACTTAGACTTGTTTTCAGTTGCTGTGTATGGTTAGAGAACTCTTAGACTTGTTTTCAGCTGGTTGTAGGACATTTAAACTTGTTTTCAGCAACATTTAAACGTGTGTGCTAGATTGTGTGTGCCTGAAACCTGTGTGGTTCTGCGGGTCTGCAGCTGGATAAATCTCCTATTATTGGCTGGAGTGGCCCAGAGCTGAGAAAACACGAGAGTCGAGATGAGAGAGGAAAATGAATGAATCACAGTTTATTCATATAGCATAATTAAAAACAATCAAGTTGACATATGTGCTCCATGAAAACTAGAACACACAAACAAGAGTAAGTCAGAGACAAAATCAAGTAAAAAAAATAATAGTAAAAACAACAACAATAGTCAATCAGAGTTAGGATATCTGCTGAGGTTTTCACTCATTCATAGTGTTTTAAAGACTAAACATTTGCACCCTGACTCCGTTTTTTAGCCTGAATTAGAATTAATTAGCTCTGAAATATATCTATTACATGTTTATTTTAATATATTTAAACAAAGGATTTTAAAACATAGCTAATAAAAATAGGATGTTCTAGGGAAATGTTATATAAGAAATATGGTTATGGCAAAACTCAAAAACAGTATCGCACATTTTCCAGTATCATACAGCCAGTCAGCAGCTCAAAACAACTTGATTTGCAATAGACATTGTTAATCTTTGGTGATTTAACCCAATTGCCTTTATCTTTTTAATATACACACAACAACAAGACACATTTCATAAATTAGTACAATTATAGTTTTGATTTTTAGCAACTTAATCATTTAGCAACTTTATCATTAACACTCACTTTTTTCAATTAAGAGTAATATTTATTTGCATAGTTTTTCAGTCAGTTTATATAACCAACAATGACATTTTAACAGTACTTTCTTTTTTCTGCCCTTGACCAGTCGGAGCGGTTATTGATACCGAGGGAGAATGAAAGACCAACTCTGTTCCTAGAGTGCACAAACCTGAGGAAGAAGACGTAAACAAACAAACATAACAACTTAATTTTCAAATCACATTTTTCCATTTAAATCACCTGTAAAAAGAAGTTATGACAGGTAGCAGGGCTGCACAATATATTAAAAAAATTATCATTTCCATTTTAGTTTCACAAGGAGGTGCTGTAAATGACATTTATTTAATGTGCCAAATTTGTCCAAATCAGGTGAAGTCTTGCTATCTTTATACCCGCCTCCCAAATACTATTATTCTGTTGCATTGACCGGCTCTAAAGAGGAACCTAGTGAACCTCAAAGAAGAGAATTGAAAATAAACTATAATTGCGGGAGTAGAGAAAAGAGAGAGTAAAGAGAAAACAGTGAATCAGATTAAAAATTCTCCCAAGGTTTTCAGTCATTTATAGTGTTTTAAAGTCTAAATATTTGCACTTTGACAGGGTTTTTTCTTTTTAGCCTGAATTAGATTGAATTAATTCACTTTCCTTTTGGCTTAGTCCCTAGAAAAAACATCTGTTAATTTTAATATGATCATTACATACATTATTAGCTATAAAACAGAGCATCTCTCTAGGGAAATGTTGAATCACAAGACATATCATTATCGAAGTACTCAACAATATTGCATATTTTAAGTATCACAGGGTCCTATCAGGTAAGGCAGTACTCACTTCAAGGTGCAACTGAATCACTGTTTAACATTTGTACAGTGATTTCTGCTTTGCTTTCAAGATATCGTTTTTATCCATCACTATACTGACAATAGAGCCTGGACTCTGCTTTACTGAATCATTTATAGATACTTAAAGTATAATTGTGGTTCATCTTTAAAATACCATTACTAAATCTCTAGTAAAATATGGTTTTTGCTCACCGAAGCGTATGTACAAAGTTGATTTCACGCTCCTCGTGCTCCTTCTCGCTTTTATACTGACGCTTAAACTTCTCCTTAAAGGGGCCAAACATCCGGTGGGCGTGGCTAACAGGGTTGGTGCTAACATAGTCTTGAATGGGATTGGCTAATATTTGGTGCTCCTCAGGAGGATCAGGAAAATCTTCACAGGTCATTCCTAAACACACAACATTTAATAGGATCATCTGTAAATGAAAAAAGGCAGACAAATGTATTTCTCTGAGTGTGTGTTTTCTCCATGTTACCTGCAGGTGGAGTGAAAACATCAGGCTCAGTTTGTGAGCTGAAGTCACTGTATTCAATGCTGTATTTGTCATTGTGGGAATCTAGAAGAGTGTTGAAGCCCTCCATCTCAAAGCGCTGTGGTGTGGCTGGAGCATCGTTTCCCTCTGGACGTGTGACCCACAGACGGTATGTGTTCTTCTTATGGCCAACCTGTGTGATGGTTTTCCAGACCTCACACTGAACACCTTTGCAATCCTCCATCTTCTCAAACTGCAAAACAATGATTTTATACACATTTCAGCTTCAACAGTGGTTTTATTTGCATTGTAATTTTATTGAATCTATGAGACAATCTATAAACTTTACTACAATAACAATCAATAATATTTCAAATTTCAAATATAGTGACATTAGCTATGTTTCCAGCCAAAGATGCGGATTAAACTGAAATATCACACAATGCATTTGTGAATAATCAGCGTTTCCATCCAGTGACTCAAAGAGAGGAAAATCATCACTTCCTGATCAACTGGTGACAAATATTAAAAAGAGAAACGTAATTTATTGAGGTCGGAGAAGTCACGGTAGGCCTTTTTTCTTATGTAATATTTGACTTTTACCTCAGAAGAAAACTATGAAACACAATGAACTCATGGTGGCTTTTGAAGACGTGAGATGCTCGCGACAGTTCTGGAGGTTAAATAATAATAATAATAATAATAATAATAATAATAATGAACCACTGTTTTTAAGGTCTTTGACTGACGGATTTTAAAAAGATAACAATTTAAGATGTTTTACAATGTGCTGGTTTGTCCATTAATGCCGTTCCATTGTACACATTTTGTCATCACATGAGGTGTTAAAACCAAATCACATTAATTTTGATGCGCATGCTGGAATTTCCTCAGTAAATGTGTTTCGTTCGTTGTTGTCGTGCAATATTCCAAAATGCTCATACAAATAGGTCGATGGAAACATGGCATCAGTGAATTCCAAACATCAGTGGATTCCAAAACAACACTGAAACTCTCATTTATAAGCACAAAACATTTGTAGAAAAAAGAAAAAGTGTAGAATAAATATTCTGTTGTGTTTCACAGAATAATAGAAGTCAAAAGTTTAAACGACATGAGGATGAGCAAAAGTTGACTTGATTTTTCATTTCTGGACATACCTCAAATCCCTGTACATCAGGCATTGCTGACTGTGGCTGTATCGGTTCCTCTTTGGTACCTTTAAGCTGGAAACACCTAATATCATTGGTAGGAAGGACTGGTCTGATTTGGTAAATGGCACCGTAATCCAAGTCATTTCCAATCAGAAATGTGCGCACTGTACCTGTATATAGAGAGAAAATCCTATATACAAACTACATACATTCAATACTGTGTGAGTTTACCATGATAAACTCACTGACCATTGTAATAGTCGATTCGACTTCTGTTCCCCTCAAAGTCGTACCAAGCTTCAAAAGGTTCCTCTATCTCATAAGAAGGCAATGAAATCACACCTAAATAAAATCAAGATATTTAACTTTAAAAGAAGTGTACTTTACTGGGATGTTTTGAGTAATTAGGTAGAAATGTACCTTTGACATGATACATCTTTCCAAAATCAGGAACTGTCCTGCCAGCAACTGGTTTGGTGTCTGAGAAAGAAAACAGAGAGAACACGAACATGCTTCATTTTTTATTAGTTAATGTGACTCGGCGACTAAGTCACAAGTTCAACAATACACAGAAATAAAGGTACCAAAACTGTCACTGGGGCAGTACCCTTTCAAAACATTGGAATCTAACGGGTCCGTATTAATATAAATTAGTACCTAAAAAATACAAAAATGTAGCTCTTGAATTTAATAGGTACTAATATCGACCCTTTAGGTACAGATCTGTAACATTTCAAAAGGAACAGTTCCTGTGACAGTTCAGTAAAGTTGCTTTCTGGTTTGATATTCACAGGACATGCGCTTATGCAGCTTTAGGGATCATCTGCTAATTACTTACACAAAACCAAAACGTAAACGAAGTAATGCAAAGCAGAAAAAAAAGATTTCTAGAATTTTACACTAAATGTCTAAATGGCAGACTGACTTACTAATGACTTACTAGGGTATTGGCAACATCTGTCTTCATGAGTATACAGTAAAATATTTAACAAAAATATTGCAGTGAATGAGCTAAATGTTTGTTTTGCAAAGGCTGTAACTCGTTTACAGAGGCCAGACTGACTTACTAGGCTACATGTGATGTTTTACCAATATTTCCCTTTATATATGTACGGTAGAGAAATAATTTTTAAACACATTTACAGTAATTCACCTAAATGTAATTTTCTCATTTTAAAGCTTGTAGCACATTCCCAGGGACCAGAACTACTTATTACAGATAATATTTTAACAATATCTCCCTTACAGTAGACAGTGTCTGGCCTCTGGAAATGTTCTACAAACTTTCAAATAAGAAAATTACATTTAGGTGAATTACTGTAAATATTTTTTAAAAAAACATGTCCACTGTACATATATAAAGGGATATATTGGTAAAATTTTACCTGTTTTATTTAATCAGGAAAGTTAAAATTACAATTTTTTCTTGACATATTGAAAAATATGTTATACAATTTACAATTACTCTACAATTGTAAAATTGTATGTCCTAAGTTGGTTTTCTTTATGTAAAGAAACTACATGTACTGTACGTATTAAGTAAAGCTGTTAAACCATGGTGCATCATTCAAGTCTTTGAGCCTTCAATAAAACTTTGGAAATAAGTTCATAATTAATTTATGATTAATATACCTTATTTCTACCAAGAGTTTGGACACCCACCCACTTAACACACAATACGGAACGTATAGACCGTCCCTTACGCATCACGCGCCGTTGCAGCTCGTCAACGCATTCTCGGGTGTAAATGCTTTATGTGGTTACTTAACGCGTGTGCGATTTTAAGAGACTTCTTGTAGATCCTTAACAGCCGTGTATTAGTAAAACTAACTGTGTTGTAGATATTTTTGTAACTACAAAAGTTGGGACGGATGTCGAATAACGTATCAGGCGAATTATCCAACCTAAAACTAACTTTGCCGAGCTCAGCTACCGCACCTTCATTTCTGATATTGGTCATTACCCCCGTGTTTAGATGTCGGAATAGCATGACTGAACGTTAATTATCGCTAAATCTTGTGTATACCAAAGTGTATAGAAGATACTATAGTAAAGAATCGTTTTTATAAAACGCCGCGTCCCGTGTCTTCACTGCGCCATATCCCGGAATACCAGTCTAACACATGCTAATTTCCCAGTATAACGTTAAAATAGCATCAAATGAGTTTCAGTACATACATATACATGTAAAGGCATGAGCAAGCAAGATGGGTAAAACGAATGAAAACCCATTACTGGTCATCTCCTGCGCCATCCTCTGCTGAAATCAGCGTTGAAACTTCCTACACTGTCAGAACAACCGCAACACTTCCCAGCAAGCATTTTTTGGTCTAATAGACGTCTATTAGACGTCTAAACATAGCCTAGACGTCTAGGCTAAATCACGGCTAAATTTGGGCTGTCAGTGAAAATCTAATAGACGTCTAAGCATAGCCCAAGTTTAGACGGCTACATATATACGTCTATTAGACTGTGAAATTTGGTCTAGGCTAAATCACGGCTAAATTTGGGCTGTCAGTGAAAATCTAATAGACGTCTAACCATAGCCCAAGATTAGACTAGACGTGATTTAGACGCCTTTTCAACGGCTACATATATATGTCTAAAAGCCGGTGAATTTTGGTCTAGGCTAAATAATGGTTAAATTTGGGCTGTCAGTGAAAATCTAATAGATGTCCAAGTACAGCCCAAGCATAAACAAGTCATCAAAATTTCAGCTAATGAATGATTATGTTTATACATTTAATAAACAACACAAATACACATATACATATCAACATTTTTGATCAACAGGTTTTCAAAAATGCAATCCATTCAAACTAATTAAACAAAGCTTTTATTAATAAAAGCAACATTAACAATATTAAAAACATTAAACAATACAAAATAAATATATATAAAAATGTTAAAGTTATGACAAAACAAATAAGATAAAAACTTTTTTTTTCCTGTTTACACAGAAGATATTTTAAAGAAAGCTGAAAACCTGTAAAAAACATACCATGGAAGTACAGGTTATATACCAATGGTTACAGGTATTCAGCTTTCTTCAAAATATCTTGTTCAACAGAATAAAGAAACTCAAAGGCTGTTATTTTTGCTTTATATGCACTCAAAATTATTCTTGTAGCTTAAAAATATTCTGATTGAACAACTGAAAGCATGTGGTCTGTTTTGAGGATGTTTTAGGTTTTTCTCTGGACTTTAAACAAGTTGGGACCATTGCTGTCTATAGAGAATGAGAGAGCTCTCAGATTTCACTTGAAGTATCTTAATTTGTACTTCGAAGACAAATAAATGTTTGGTACGACATGAATAATTAAACATTTTCATTTCTGGTTAAAAAAACCCTTTAAGTGTACATGAACCCAAAAAGTCCATCCAATCTATGTGACACTCAGCAGGTTCTGCAAAACTTCTACACCAACATCTGTAGGTCTGTCCCCAGGACCAGCATCCTCAGCCCAAACGATAAAGATCTCCACTGTTGTGTGTGCATTGAGATTCAGCCACTTTCAGTCCTGCAGAAAAAGGAGAGAAAATACTGAGATGTGTTGCTAACTCAAGTCCTGTGACTGTGAGTTTTACAAATACATTTATGAAAGGAAGATGGGTTGATACACTTACCACATATTCCTTTACAAGTCTTCATTGAGGTAGATGCACAGACTCTTCAAATGAGGTAGGTCTTCAGGACACAATCACGCTTGATGGTTACATATTAAAACTAGAAGAAAAAAAACATCTATTAACATAAAAAATAGTTAGCCACAGCTTAAAGCTGATTACTTATTTACACATTTCAATTCAATTAACTTATTTTAACTATTTTAGTATCAATGTGTTATATTCAATGTTTCTTTCTGTCAACAGCAGTTATATGGATAATGCATAAATATTGTTAAATATTCATTCTGTGTGTTTGATGTGACTCGAAAGCTTCATCCAGCTTGTGAATGCACATGGGCAATCTGCATATGGACAGGGAAACCAGCAAATGTGGTCATAGTGTAAATGTTTTAGTCTAAAGTGTTTAAGCAACTCATACCTGCTAGACTGCTCATTTTACACAGCCACACTCAAATATCTGTGGAGGAAAAACAAATAATTACAAATATTAGAGAAGCATTATAATAATAACTATCAGCTTACTTTATACTAGATTTTACTGTGACAAGTCAAAATACAGTTACTCATATGACTAAAAAAATGACATTTTCCATAACATAGTAAAGTTTATTTATAAAATATAAATTAATAAAAAATCTGAAATTAACTTGATTAGATTTTCTAAAAACAGAATTAACTTGGTGCTTGTGTTTAAGTCTCTTGTTATGAAATCACAAGCAAACATGATTTAAAAGTCAGAACTGCATAAGTTTCATCTCATGACTGACTTTTTTATTTGACTTCATGAGGCAATTTAATTAAGACGACTCGCAATGTACACAATAAATGCTCTTAATCACCGAACTTTGCTTAATAAGTGTTTCATTTTGCGTCTTTAAAATGTTGTAACACTCCCTCACACCGTTTTTGTTTGTCTAAGATTTTTGGAATAAATGGTGCCTGTCCATTGATATTAGCGTAATACTATATTAAAACTCTCACATCTAATAAAAAACATTGTCAAACAACATGATATTAAAGCAGATTACACTTACCTTGCAGGGCACTCGCGCTCGCAATCCAACGCGCTACAAATTTCAAACCACAACAGTTTCTTCCTCTTGATTTGTTGGTCCATTTCAGCCGAGCCGACTCGACAAATGTGCAATACCGCCATCTATCATGTGGAGTACAGAATTGCATTGATTTTTCTTAACTGATTAGATCTGGCTTGTTTTACCGTAAGATATAGGTAATATATTATAAATAAAATATATTATACCATATTCATTTTTAATTAAAAATAAAAAGGCAATAAGTCTGCAATTAATTTTTATATCAATTTTATGAGGTAGGTAAAGCCCATCTAATTCAAAGCTAAATTATGGCTACAAATAGAACATGTCACGAAATTACACCTTAACACTTACTGATACTGCGTGCGTGATGCACGCGCTGCATGGCCAAATACAGTGAATCAGTTTAGGCTATCAGTGGGCTATAAATAGCCGGCCGGACGACGAGCTAATTCAAGGCTACGCTGAGACTATGAAAATAGCATATATTTTTAAATACCCAAACACCTTATATGCGATTGACTTTCCTTACTTGAAGGAATATCATACATATCACAAGGTATTTTGCCAAAAAAAGACAGGTAAGCTAATTTAAGGTTTTTTTGGGCTAGAGATGGGTTACACATAGCCGGACTAGATTGGTATACTTCACCGAGAAACTGAAACTACGTCTATTACTTGCTGGAACCTCATAAACGTTATTGACTTTTCTTACATGATGGAGTATCATACATATATAAGCTTTATTTAGCAAAAAACAACATGCAACCAAATTTAAGGTTTTTCGAGCTAAAATTGGGTTACACGTAGCCGGGCTAGATCTGGTCTATACTTCACCTAGCCGGTGAAATGACGGCTATTGCTTGCTGGGTTATTATATAGTCGGAAAGTGGAAACGAAGACATTAATAGCCTACTGGGATTTTGGAAAAGTCTTACATCACTTTGATTTCCGGGTTGTGTGTGTCATTGGAGCAATGATTAGATTAGTTATTTTTCACAATAGTTGCATCACCTTATCTTGTAGTGAATATAAAAGCGTACACAATATCATAACTAGTATTGTTGTGGGGAAAAGTAATTAAATGAGCATAATGGATAAAGTGTTTTTAATCACTAGTTAATATTGATTACATTAGGGTTTGAACAGAACCGTCAGCATGTCAAAAATTATTTAGCAAAAACAGAATGTTTTATTCATTTTCATAAATCATGTTTTACCATTTTTGCAAATGTAATTATTCAAAACATTTATGAAAAATGAAAATATTACAATCCTCAGTTTAAGAACTTAAAATATATAATCTAACCACATATATAGTATAAACTGTAAATAAACTAATACATATGAAATAAGTGTGAACTATTTTGTAACAAATCCGCTTCTTAAGCAAAATAGAAAATGGCGTCTGAATAGTCTCATTCCCATCCTGTACTGATTAGAGTATTTAGAGGTGAATGGCAGTGAGTTTGACCATGTTATACAACATAATGCTCTAAAATCAACTCAAAATCTCAAACATATTTGCTATCCATCTACTGCATGAAAGCTATAAACAAAAGTCTACGTTTTTGCAAATGATGTTAAAAAAAAGTGCAAAAGTCATGTAGTGTACACCAGGTTTAACCCAATAGTTTACACATCTAAAGTCATGTGATGAATATTCATGCAGTGGGTTAAGCAGAGTTCAGTCAGAGCAGAGCTGTAGGTTTGTTCTGATGGGAAGACTAGTGTCCACCCAGCTGTTGGGGCTCTGAATCACACTTGACCACACGTTGATCTCATCTTCTGTCGAATCCATCCAGCAAACAGACTGACCGTAACTCAAGCCTGCAACACAGGGAGGCAATGGTCAGATTTAGCATCATTCTACAAAAGCATGCAGAAAACTGTTGACACATAGTGACAAACTTCTGATGTAGAATGCATGGATGGTTTTATTTCTGCAGCTGACTTTATTGCATAAGCATTTGTAGGAGTTTCCCCTTCCAGATCCAACTGAGAGCTTTTTAAATGAATCATGCAATGACTGCTAATTCAATTCAATTCACCTTTATTTGTATAGCGCTTATACAATGTAGATTGTGTCAAAGCAGCTTCACATAAAGGGTCATAGTAAATAGGAAATGACCTCAGTATTGTGATTCAAACTAGTTACTGAATAGAGGTCATTTGCTATTACACATTTTTTATTCAGTGGATCACAACCTATTTAGCTGCATTGTCCACAAAAGTATTTATAGGCCTCCTTGTCTGACAATTTACCAAATAACCAGAAATATATTGATTTTTATTAGTTTTGTTGGTCACACTTTATTTTAAGGTAATTTTGCTATTAACAAACTATCAACTATGACTTTTGCTTCAATAAACTCTAAATAAACAAATATAATACATGTTGCTTATTATAATTTATTAAGGTTAAAGTTGGTTTTAGGTATTGGGCAGGATTAGGGATGTAGAATAAGATCATGCCGAACATGTGCTTTATAAGTTTTAATAAACAGCCAATGCAGGTAATAAGCTGCTAGTTAATAGTGAAAATTGGTACTTGAATTAAAGAGTTACTATTTTGTTTTATTATACATATGGATTCATCTTATTTGAAATCAGGGGCGTAGATTTAGGATGGACGGAGGCGACGTGTCCCCACCAATATCCACCAACTACTGAAATGTTCCCACCAATAATTTAATTTACTTAAAAACATCGCGCTGTCAATATTAACGTAGACATGCCGAAAGGGTTAAATCACGTTCTCTCTTCGAGTAGCACCGCCCCCCCAGACACATATGAACATTGTGATTGGCTGTGCCTTTCCCTGCTGTCATGTGAGAGGCTGCTTTCAGATACAAGCAGCGCCAAAACTGCGCGTGGGGGATTTTCCCGTAAGATGTGTGTGACACACACAGGTGAGGATGGCGGTAGCAAAAAAAGGTGGACATAAAGAGCTTTTTTCAATGAAAAGTGTAAGTCACATGAGTTCGCTACTGAATGAGTCCATCATGATAATGCCGCTTTGCTAGTGTTTCGTACCGCTTTAAGGTCAGTCTAACGTTATAGCAGACTGATGTTGTCTGTAAACAATATTCCCTGAAAACTAACCCCAGAATAAACACCAACATGTAAACGTATATGACCCTGCCAGTTCTCCTGATCTCTTAGAGTAACATCTCCAATTTTGGTTGAAACAATTTGTCAGAAAAACTACAGCCTGCGCTCCATCTTTTAATAATACTATGAGACGTTTAATTTGTACGAAAAATAAACGAAAGTCTTTATTAAACTCTCTCTTCATCAGTTAATAAACATTATTTTAACATGACACTTTCAGGCCTGTAGCCAGCTTATTGAAAGGAGGGGTTATCTGTTTTCTGAAAAACTGAACCTTTTTGCAGTTATTCACCTGATTAATTATTCAGTCTGTTTAATTGAGGTATAAATATTAGATTTTAGTGACATATTAAAAACTAATTTTTGCTGGATTATCTTGTTGGATAGTTATTAAAACTACACTTTTTGATGTATAAAAAAATATTTTCCTACTATTTTGTCAAATTGCTTTATTTACACATGTGCACACAGAAATTAGAACTTTAAAGTCTTAGAATAAAGAAATGAAGAGTTCAGATGCCAAAACCTCTAAATGCCATGTAAAATGAGCATTTTTCTCAGCCTCGTATATTTATGTTCAATTATTTCACTTTAAAGGTAATGGAAAGGACGTATTCATCACGGTAAAATTAAAATCACTGAGGAGTTGGAGAAAAACGTTAATTTTAGAAAAGATATTAAATGGTATTTAGAGGTTTTTGCATCTAAACTCTTCAAATATAAAAATATACTTATTTTTAAAAGACATTTTATTTAATCATAATTTTTTTGGGGAAATCTGTTAAAACTTGATTTAAATTAAAAACTGAAGCCTATTGGCAAATAACAAACTGGCCAGTGCATTCAACCTTCCTCTGTGGGAGTTTGGCTATTTGAATAATAAGATAAATTCAAACAATAATAATAATAATCCAACTTTTGGTCTTTCAAACCACCTGAACCCCCTTAGCTACGCGCCTGACTATTTAATTTAACTAAATAAATTGCATGAATTAATAATATAGTTTAATAGCAGTTAAATAATTAATAGAAATATATAAAATATATAATGTAAAAAAAAACAAATATTCATTCTTGGCGGGGGTGTGGGGGGGGGGGGGGTATTCTCTCGCCCCCACTAATGTCAAGTGCAAACCTATGCCCTTGTTTGAAATCATTTTAAGTCATCTTGAATCACCTTGTGGGCCGCATTCCCTTAATTGAGGACCTATAGACTGAGGAATATATATATATTTATATTCAGAGTTTAAATTTTAATTTAGCATGCAACCTGATCATATTTGTTTTTTTTTTAATTTGTTTTAGAATCCTAAATTTGTATTAATTTTATATAATAAATAATAATATGATTAATAAAATATATATAATATATAATTAATTAATGTTTATATAATAAACATTTACTTTTGACTTTCATCAGAGCTCTTACAACTGCAGCAAATCCTTGAAAATGCTTCAATTTTATGTGAATCTTATATTAAGTGCTTAGATTTTGGATAAAGTGGTTGAAACTGCTTGAAAATGTAATTGTTTTGCTTACATAATAATGTCTTATAATACTATTGTCTTACTAAATATGCAGTAACATATCAACAAAAAAATAAAATGATATGAAAATGATACATGAAAGACATTTAAGATGTGAGAATTACATTTAAGAGAGTGACAGAAATTCAATGTTGGGCTTGGGGCAAACATGCCATCAAAACTTGTCCTTAACATAACAAATAGCATCTTATATAATGTGATGAATTGTGTAAATATATAGTTTGAAAATGCACATGGAAAGCGCTTGAAAAGTGCTTCAATTTGACTTTGGTAAAGGTGTAAGAGCTCTGTTTGATGTATTGTATAGATTATTACGCTTCACCTGAGCCAGTGCTGAGGCGAACTCCACCCAGACAGCCGGAGGGATGTGGATTCCAGACTGTTATCTCTGCACAAGCCTGAATCAGGTCACTGGACTGAAAGCCGTCATAAACCATGGTGTGATTGAACACTGGGCTGACAGAACCGCGCACCACACGAGTCTGCTGACCGCTGACGCCGCTCTCATCTGGTAAAACCACACTGCACACACACATACCATACTGATGTGCTCACAAAAACAAAAAACAGCAAGCTTATCTATTACGAACATGCAGAAACCCACACCTTTTTACATATGTATTAGGTGCGCCACGTTTTGTGGGAAGTAAACCAACAATCTCTCTCAACCAAATATGGAGTTCACCAGTCGGTGGATTTCCACTTCCTACAAACACAGAACACAAAAAACAAGACATAAAGAGGCCGCCAAGAATTTTCAAGGGTAAAATTGTTAATATTTTATGTGCAACTGGACCACATGTTTTACGTTGCATACGTATATATTTGACAATAGCCAAAAAAGTGGATTGATTTTTCTTTTGTGGCAAAACTCATTATATTATACATCATAATAATAGGTAATGATTATGTTCCATGAAGATATTTTGTAAATTTCCTACTGTTAATATATCAAAACTCAAGTGCTTTGATAAGTACTTCATTTAGACCGCTTTAAAGGTGATTTTCCTCAGTATTTACATTTTTTACATAATTTGATTTTATTAAATTGAAATAGTTGTATGTCACTTAAATATAGTCCTTACAGACAATACTACAATGGAAAGCTTATTTATTCAGTTTTCAGATGATGTAATAATCTCAATTTCAAAACATTTACACTTATGACTGGTTTTGTGGCTGGTTTTCAAGCAGATGAAAATGTTTTACACTCTATTTACACCAAGTTCGTCTTTCATCCTGAAAAGTTAAGCCAAAACATTTCGATCGCCCCCTGGTGGCTGGCTGCAGTACATGTAATAAAAAAAAATCTAAATATACTTTAAGTACATTTTCCCCGACAGTTTCCATCATTTTAGGTAATTGTTATTATGCTGACATTAGTGTTGTATTTCTAATCTAATAGTTTAGCTTTTAAAAAATTCACGTGTCTGCGCAAATTAGGCTGGGACTTTAATATTAAACCCACACGCCGACTCTAGGCTAGCTACAATATTGTCATTGGTGCAAGATAACCGCTGTATTACAAGAACCTCACGAGGCTGGCAAGGAACATGATTTTGAACATGATTTTGAATCATGAATTTATACCGTTAAAGTCTAACCATCGATTTAGAGGGTCAAGTTTTAATAAAGTGAAAATAAAAAGTCTTAAAGCTGAAGTCCGTGTAAAATTATTATTATTTTGTATTAGTCCTTATCTCTTTGTAAGGAGTATTAATCATGCTGTTACACAAGAAAAATTTCAGATGCAAGTCTGGCAATAAAGTTTTGTATTGTATTGTATTGTATTGCCATACCTGCGACATTTTGTCTCCATTTCTTTTTTGAGTCAACCACTTAAACTCATTGTTAGCATCATTCACTTGAGATGGGATTAATGAAAAGCATTGCTTGATTGGAATTTTTTAATTGATTAATTGTGGAGCTATACACTGAATATATCAATGCAGGCTTAACATGATAGAAAGCAGTTTATAGTTTAAAAGTTTATAGTTTTTGGGAGCTGAAATAACAGACAGGGGGCTATAACCCACCTAAAATGGATCTAGGACCATCCCTGGTGTAAACCTGGCCTAAATGTGGATTAAAAAAAAGGTAAAAATAATAAATATCTATTTAGACTTACCCTCTGAACCTGGAGGTACAAACTTAATTGAGAACAGAATGGTTCCTCTGCTGATGATTGCTTCTGGACTCAACTGAACCTACATGAAGAAAAAGAGTATTTATTGATATCAATTCTGTCATCGGATTATCTGTGGAAAGTGCTCACTCTTGGCTGAAGGTTTTGCCAGATCGGCTGGCTCTGGCTCCAGTCCCACTGACCCAGCCTGACCTCCAGCTCTCCCAGGAAGAGGTTTCTCCTCATTCTCTCCATGTGCCACACTGACATACTCAACACTCGAGCCGGGAGGTCCAGTCGCCGTACTTTGTACTGATATACACATACATTTTATAGCTTAGTCGAGTAATAGCATTACAAAGCAATTAGTTAATCATTAAATAACAGAAAACTGACCGTCATGGTTTCATCGTACACTGGATTTAACGTTTTCCTCCTCACTGCAGTCTTTTTCTTACTGCGGGAAGTGTTGTCGGGGAGCAGGTAAACTTTAACATATCTGCATGTAAGAGAAAGAGACATTGAAATGTCCACACTGCTTTAACCTTTAAAGGTCCCATGAAATTAAAATAAAGGTGTTTTAGATGTTAGTATCAGTATTGTTCATTTTTAGGGACTAAAACTCAAGCTTGTAGTTTGTCACTTCCACCTAAATGGGTGAACAGTTTTATTCACGTCACCTCATACTTCAGTTTCTCATCAAATCTTGACCAATCAAATTCTCTATTGTCGGACATGCCCCGCCCCCTTTAAGATGCTTCTCATTTGCTTTTCATTTGATGTGCTTGAGCTCATCCACTCTCACTGGCCGAGTGGTGATGAAACAAAATGCTATTGGCTGTTTTTTAAAAAGGGGAGGAGCTACACTTTCCCACCCTCTCTTCGTGTTTCGGTTGAGATTACGTCAAGCATCATTATGAAATTCATATCAAGCATCATATAAAAATTCATATTTAAAGCACTTCCTGTGACCTTTTAAAAATGCAAACCTCACTGTAATTCATTTTTGAAAAGTTTGACATCAACCTTCTTAATAATGCTCAATCTATCCATCATAAACAATATAACAAGAAAAAAGTATGAACGTCTGTTTTCAAATGAATTTTTTTTAAATGTAAGACCTGCAGGATAATGTAGTATCGCTATACTTTTTTTATCAACAATAACTAAGTATTTAAGGACTCAATAAGTGTAATTCACCTTTATTCCTCAGGATGGCAGTTTCTGATATAAACAGTAATTACCTCAGACTTGGGATGATGGGCAGATTGCCTGATTAAAATAAAGTTAACAATGTTGTGCATTGGTTTAAAGCATGTGCAATGGATACGAGTTAACATTGAAATCATGATGCATCTTTCCTAAAATGTTTGCATTGGCAAAAACCAATTCACGTGCAGTATGTTTTTATTGATTAGAAGTGACCAATAATCTGAGACCTAAATGTAGATTGATTTGATTTTTGTAAAGAAATTGATTGTATACACTACTATTTATCCTTAAAACGCAAACCTCTAGTGATCACGCTCTGTCATTCAGTTTTGAGATTTGGTCATTTTAATCAATATAACAAGAACAAATGAAGAAGGTCTGATTTCAAATCAGGCGACACAGTGGCATAGTGGTTAGTACTGTCGCCTCACACTAAGAAGGTCGCTGATTCGAGTCCTGGCTGGACCAGTTGGCATTTCTGTGTGGAGTTTGCATGTTCTCCCCATGTTTGTGCGGGTTTCCTTCGGGTGCTCCGGTTTCCCCCACAGTCTAAACACATGCGCTATAGATGAATTGAATAAAGTAAATTGTCAGTAGTGTATGTGTGTGAATGAGTGTGTAAGGATGTTTCCTAGTACTGGGTTGCAGCTGGAAGGGCATCCGCTGTGTAAAACATATGCAGCATAAGTTGGCGATTCATTCCGCTGTGGCAACCCCTGATGAATAAATCAAAGGTTAACTCGAAGGAAAATGAATGAATGATTTCAGATTAAATTTTTTTGTAAATTGTGGCTCACTAAAGAAAGACCTGAGGTTTATAATAGTATAAGTAAATTTTGCCTAATCAACAATAATTAAATGTCTGATGCACAATAATTACCACAGACATGAAGAAGAATTTCTTTAGCAAAGCTTGAAATGGCTTGAATGGCATAACAGCAGAGTAATTACTGCACACAATTATTCTGGGAAATAAGCTCGATATTGAATATGGATTCAAAATATGAATACTGGATTCTGAATATATTGAAACAAACAAACAGAATCAAAAAGTGCCATTAAATGCAGTTGTAATGTTATAAATGTGTGACATTTGAAATAAATGCTGTTCTTTAGCATTGCTATTGATCAAACAGCCCTGATAGATTAAAAAAAAAGTTTTACACAAAAACATATTAAGCAGCATGACTGCCTGATTTACTGTTTCATGAAGAGTTAATGAATGGGAGCTCGGCAGTATAATACATACGGATCTGATCGATTCTTGCGCGCTGGTGCAAGGTCTTGGCAGCGTATTATGTGTACATGAAGCTCCTCCGTCTTGACATCATACTGTAGTGAGAACTGGATCTGGCCAGATACGACAACATCCCCAAAATCACCCACACTGTACAGGCTCATCAGACTGCCATTCATCTGCACAAACACAAACTGAACCGTTAGCACCTTTAACGTTTTTGTTGGGGCAGAAAATTACGTTTGATTCGCAAAAAAAAAACAAAACTGTTTTTGTCTTGTTTTTAGTCCAAACATCGAACCAATCATCGAATCAAGAAGGATTTTCTAGACAACTAAAAATTATTGTCTTGTTTTCAGGAAAAAAAGGTTTTAATTAAGTAAGTTTCTCCTTAACACAAGCAAAACAATCTGTGCATGTGGTAATAAATATAATCGGAAAAATAAGTTTATTTTTCTTATCATAGTGGCCAGTTATTTTGCCTGTTATAAGCAAATGAAATAACAAATAACTTTTTTTCATTTGTTTCTGAAAACAAGACATTCATTTTTACTTGTCCAGAATTTGACTTGTCAGTGCTTCATTTTTTATGATGTATTTAACATTTTTCACATTCAAACATAAACAACAACTATCAAGAACAGTGATGGAAAGGAAAAAAGAAAAAAAAATAGAGAATACAAAGAACAGGCTGTATAGGTACTCACTTAGATGCATCAAAAACACTGTAGGTGAGAGGGAAAATATGAATTAATTAAATTATTAAATAAAGTAGGGGGGGCACGGTGGCTCAGTGGTTTGCACTGCCGCCTCACAGCAAGATGGTCACTGATTTGGGTCCCGGCATTTCTGTGTGGAGTTTGCATGTTCTCCCCGTGTTGGCGTGGGTTTCCTCCGGTTTCCCCCACAGTCCAAAAACATTGGCTATAATTGAATTGGGTAAACAAAATTGGCCATAGTGTGTGAATTTAAGAGTGTATGGTGTTTCCCAGTACTAGGGACCCAGGGACTAAGCCAAAGGAGAATGAATGAATAAATAAACTAAGTGCATAGCTAAATTAGGGACAGATACCTCTGTATACAACAGTCTCAATGTTAAGATACAAGACAATAAAGGGTTACAAACTCTTATGTATCATTATTATGAGGGGTTGGCAGGGGTGATCAGTCTAAATCCAGCTGGAGAGTTTTAACATAAGAAAGGACTTCCACATTTTAGCAAAAGTTCTGTTGCGTCCTTGAAGGATGTATCTAATCTTCTCCATTTAATAAAATAAAACGGTTAAGTAAAACAATTTTTTTTGCAATGTATGTGTCACGATCACACATAAACTACACATCTGCCACTATATGATATACAACTCCCAGTTGCACTCACACACCAGTTCCTGATTCCCCCTGATTACACACACAGCTGGAAGCTCATGATGGACTGGCAGCTCTGGAGTATCTGGAGGATCTGGTAGCTCGAGCAGCGACAGAGGATCTGGCAGCGACAGCAGATCCTCTGTTTCTGCCAGATCCTCCACCATTGCCAGAGCTGTCAGATCCTCCAGAGCTGCCTTATCATGCAGAGCTACCAGTCCATCATGAGCTTCCAGCTGTGTGTGTGTGTGTGTGTGTGTGTGTGTATAATCAGGGATTTAGGAACTGGTGTGTGAGTGCAAAGACTTCTGGGAGTTGTATTTCATATCGTGGCAGATGTGTAGTTCTCCTAGTTCTCCAGCCTAGATCGCTGGTGATCGTGACAGTGACTTACCATATGATGGGAAGTCAAGCTGGTAACTGAGCCAAACCTAGTATAGTTTATTTCAGTGCTTCCTGAGTCAATGTCTCCCTCTGAGTCAATCTACAGGAACACAGATATACCGTACATGATACAACATGTTTTCAAGGATGTGTGTGTTGTTTGTACAACTGTCCGTGTTGAACAGACCTGAAGAGTTGGTGATGTAATTGGCAAAATTCTCCTTTCTTTGTTTTCTGACTCTTCAACACTGTCTGAGGAATGAGAGAAAGTGAACAGTTTTGATGCATTTCTAGTTCATATTTATCAATCATTAATTGGCTGTTGGTGTAGTGTATTAGTTTACCTTCAAGGCCACTGCCTAATATTTCATTCTTCTGTTAAAGCAAGAATATTATATGAAACTTCTCACAGGCTGTAGCACATATTTCATAGACAATAGACAATATGACCTGAAATGTAAATTAACCTTTGTGACGTGTCTTGTCCTGGATTGTGGTATTGTGATGGCATTAGAAATAAGACTGAAAAGGAAACCACAATATAAGACAGAGGATCATATTTAACCTAATTACTGACTTCTAACAATAACTTTTGTACAAAAAAGATTCTTATTTGTGGTTTTAAATGCAAATGTTATACGAATAACAGTTTAAAACAACAAAAAAGTTAATATATAGTGAGTTCGATTTTACACACAATATCTGCTTTTATGTTTCGCCAAAAAATACTTTGGAGCAGAACATTTGTGCTATAGTAGTAATAATAATAATAATGATCATAATTACAATTTTTGGCTTGTTTAAGATCATTTTTGATATGTTAAGCCATGTTTTTGAGTGTCATATCCTTGTAGTGCCATGTAAGGTATTATTGATTATAATAATAACAATAAGATTCGTAATAATCATAATCATAATTGCAATCTTTGTCATGTTGAATATCATTTTAATATGAAAAGCCATGTTTCTGAGTGTCGGATCCTTGTAAGTTCATGTAAGATATTGTTATTATTATTATTAATAATAATAATAATCATAATAATCATCATCGTAATTGCAATCTTTGGCTTGTTTAAGATCATTTTTGATACGAAAAGCTATGTTTCTGAGTGTCAGATCCTTGTAAGTTCATGTAAGATATTGTTATTAACATTAATATTAATAACAATAATAATATTAATAATAATAATCATAATTGCAGTCTTTTTGATATGAAAAGCCATGTTTCTCAGTGTCAGATCCTTGGAATCCTATGCAAGATATTAATAATAATAATAATAATAATAGTTATAATAATAATAATAATAATAATAATAATAACAATAATTGCAATCTTTGGCTTGTTTAGATAAATTTTTTTATATGAAAAGCCATGTTTTCGAGTGTCAGATCTTTGTAATGCCATGTAAGATATTATTAATAATGATAATAATAATCATAATTGCAATCTTTGTCTTGTTTAAGATCAGTTTTGATATAAGCCGTGCTTCTGAGTGTCAGATCCTTGTAAGTTCATGTAAGATATTAATAATAATAATAATCATTATAATAATTGCAATCTTTGGATTGTTTAAGATCATTTTTGATATCAAAAGCCATGTTTCTCAGTGTCAGATCCTTGTGATGCCATGTCAATGGAGAACAAAAGTGGTCCAAGGACTGAACCCAGAGGCAGAACCCAGCTAAATGTTGCACCTTGGACATTTATGATTCAAGACCTAGACTCAAGCTATTGGAGAGTGGTTCCTGAGATTAACCATGATGGTTTGACAGTAGGATCTTGTAAATGAGCATGGAATAAGCATGTCAAAACCAGTGGGCAGATCTGTAGTTTTCTGAAAGCGCTGGATGTATTGTGGGTTTCTCAAGCAGTGGGGTTATCGGAGTCTGATTAAATGCTGTGGGAACTAGTATGAATAATATTAAAGATGTGAACAAGAGCAGGTATAACTGATTGTATGCAACCGAAGCGGACAAATAGTAGGATTACCAATTGGATATTTCTGCCACCAGGAGCAGAGTGAAGCATGTGTAGTATGTATGCTGGCTTTTTTTTTTTTTTGTGGTAAACATGAGCTGATCAAGACAGGGATTTACTGCCTCCTACTGGTGGTTCTTCTGGCATATTTTTTGCTAAACTAGTCATCACCGGAAAAAAAAAACATTTAAGCATAATATGAATTATAATTACTTAAAAAATCCTAGGAAAGATTGAGATCATTTCTGCTAACATCGCACACCCATACTATACTTTAACAATTATGTAAAAAAAAGATTTTGCACTCAGTCCCTGACTACATATTTAAATAGTTATGTATATTCCATTTTAAAATATGTTTTAATAATTGGATTTTTATTTTATTTTATTTTCATCTATTAAAAATAAACTATTATACATAGGAACACCAATGTTTGTCCTAATAGGTTAAACATTTTTCTGCTTGACAAAGATTGACATTTTTGTTTTGCGATATACTGTGGCACAATATAATTTTACAGCCTTTATTAGTATGCACAGAGATCATAGTACACAGACTGTTCAAATTAACACAGGAGTCCAAAATTAAGGAATGAAGATTACACCAAAAATTGCACCAACCCTTTCCCATCCTCTTGCCCTCTTTCCTTCTGTTCCTGCTGCATTTCTTCCTCTCTTTCAATTATATTATCCCGCAAATCTCTCTGCACATTCTTGTCTTTCTCTTGCTGCTCATGTACATGAGAAGAGTTATTACCTTTATCAAATATTGCCATCAGAGGAATATCTACATAAATAAAAGAAAAAAACAGTACTGTTTGTAGCGACACATGCAAATATATAAACACTGCAAATAAAGATAGTTGTTATAGATCATGTGACCTTTTCCTCGCCTTTTACGGCGTAAAGATGCATGAACAACATCAGCTCCTCCTTTCTCATATCTCTTAGCACGTTCTTCATGAAACCAGGCACCAGAGAGTGAGCGCAAATGCACCGGGTCTGACACTGTCTGCTGAAGCTTCCTGAAAACACAAATATTTTACCGTTTCTTGCATATTAAACTTACTGTCATGTGAAAAAGTTAGGACACCCTATTAAACTTTATTTCCATATCAGGACTTAACCCTTGTGTGCTCTTGAGGATGTTTTCATCCACTCTGGGGTAATTTTGAGGCTTAATTTGACCACAACTTTCTGTGTGTTTCAGCAGATGGAATGATTTTTGGTGACAGATCTTATTTTGACACATTTTTGGGAAAATGCTTTGGAATTTTTCAAAAACTCAACAATAAACTGGGCAAATTTACATTTTTTTTATGACACCATATAATCATGCATTCTTTATTGTCGGTGGTTTCCCCTGTTCCCTCAAAATGAAATGACACAGGATAAAAGTATTAAACACATGAAGAAAGAAAGGTGTAGAAAGGCACTCAAAACCAGACAGCAGCTGAAATTTCTTGATTATTTAGCAACCCTCTGCCCTTCATCATTGTAAATGCATATTAGCTCCTTCATTCCTCCAGCTAATGTAGACGTTGGACTGAAGATAAAACCTGGGTGGACATTTCAGTAAGACAATGATCCAAAACACAGCCAAGGAAACTCTCAAATGCTTTCAGATAAAGAAAATCAAGCTGTAGAATGGCCCAGCCAAAAACCTGATCTGAATCCAATATAGAATACAAAATAAAGCTCAGATTTGATAGACGAGACCCACAGAGCCATCAAGATTTTTATACTCTGTTGAAGTCTGTGAAAAACTCACACCTGAGCAATGCATGTGACTTCATACTCCATATGAGGGGCGTCTTTAAGCTGCCATCACCAAAACAGCCTTTTATATAAAGTATTAAATACATTTCAGTAGTTCAGCATTTTCTCCTTCTGTCATTCCGTTGTTATTACACGTAACATTTTTCAATATTTTTTTTGTTTTGTTTTATTTTTATGTTTGTATTGTTTGGGTTTTTACCAAAATCTGGTTCAATTGCATGTCAACAGCTCCTTTAGAAATATTATTCCCAGGAAAAACATGATGTGCTCAATACTTATTTCCCCTGCTGCATATAGTGTTGTTCACCTGAAGTTTTATTTTCCAAATTTCAAGACCTGCAAAAAGATTTTAAAGTTTTTTACAGATAATATTTTGATATGGAATTTAATAGGGTGTCCTAACTTTTTCACACAACTGTATATTGGCCAAATAAGTTCATCAATGTGCACACACTGACCGTACTCTCCCTTCCTCTCGGCTGCGGAGTTCAGCATCTCTCAGCAAAACATTGAGGATTACAGTTTGCTCCACCTCTGTGAGGTGACACAGATCTAGTACGGGTTCCCCTTCCATTACAGACACACCTGACGCCGAACACACCGGGTTATTAAGATAATGATGTAGATGTGGTTCATGAGAAACCGCACCTAAAAGAGCTGCTGATGGAAATATGGGAACTGCAAGAGTTGTGGTATTGTGATAAAACACACATAAAGGCTTAATAGTAACACTTTACAATAAGCTTACATTTGTGAATATACAATACTTTTCCCTCAATTTCTGTTTAACGGAAAGATTTTTCAACACATTTCCAAAGATAATACTGTTAATAACTCATTTCTAACCACTGATTTCTTATATCTTTGACATGATGACAGTACATAATATTTTACTACATATTTTTATTTTATATTTTATTTATAAGTGCAGTTTAAAAATATTGCTTAAGGGGGCTAAACATATTAACATTACATGGTTTTATAAAATCAAGAACTGCTTTTATTGCAAAATAAGACTTTCTCCAAAAGACAAATTTATTAAAATAAATACTGTGAAAAAGTCCTTGCTCCGTTAAACATCATTTGGTGAAAAATTTGAAAAAAAAAATCACAGGAGGGCTAATAATTTTGGCTTGAACTGTATTTACTAACATGAGTTAAGAATGAACAATGCTTGTACATTCATTTAATAATCATAGTTGAACTTTTTGTGTTATTAAAATCCAAAGTTGTGCTTGTTTACATTAGTTAATGCACTGTGAGTTATCAAACAATGGACAACTTTAACAATAACAAAGATAATAATTACAGTTTTGTTCATTTTTGTTCATGTTGGAAATTAATATTTATTATAATTATTAATATAATTAATAATAACTATTGGAACATTCTTGTAAAGTGTTACAGAGTTAACTATACTATAACTATAAATTGCAGAAATTGAATTCCAATTTCAAGTAATTATAACAAATATTTTGAGCACTAACCTGCATGAATGTTTATTATTGTCCTGCATTAATGTTCATTCATGTCCTCCAGATGCATTAAAGGCATTTCAAGATTCCTAAAACAAGAAAATGTGATATTGATGCACTTTAATACACTGGTTTTAATGCCACAAGAACACGGTTATATAAAAGAGAATAATGTTTCCTGTTAATGTATCCACCCTCAGTCCATCCAAGATGGTTTTTTTTTTTGTATTAATCTTAAAAAACGGTTTCATTGTTATTGTTTTAGACCATTTCAGTGTGGTAATGTCATTGGCCCTTGAAAATTTTCTGCTTGTTATCATACTACTTCATAACTGTAACCAGAGATAGTTCAATTCCATTTTCACGTTAAAACAGCTATCATAACATTATTATTCAATATCACAACCTTTTTGGATTCTCAGAAGCTATGGAAATAAAAAATGTAAAGCAGGAAATACATTAGAACCTAATTGTTTACATTCCTCAAAATGGTCTATACATTTATTCACAGCATGTGTACATTTTGGGGTGATTTCTTCCTGTAGTCAGATACTTTATAATAAGAGACTCCAATACTTGTTTTTCCCCATACAATATATATTTAAAAAATAATTATTACCACAAATCACAATTTTTTACGATAACTGTCTAAAACTTTGACGATGGTAAGCCAAAATGAATTTGTTTTCCTCACCACTAAAATCACATGCATTTTATGTACTCATTTAAATGTATGCAAAACTGTCAAATAGATTTCATTAAAAAAAAATTGTATTTTCTATTATTTCTCCCAAGCTTTTAAGTCTTCAAATAAAACTAACAATAGTGGATTTCATTATAAATGTTCACTAGCAGCAGGAAACTTTCAGATGAACAGACAGACGGAGCGATGCTTAAGTCGCGCATGCGCACAACAAACCGGGACAAACGACAAAAGTAAACATAATTGCTTACCAATCCGCAGGGAAAGTGTTTATCTGCTTCCACAAAATAACATTAACATAAACTAATGCAATGTAACTCCGGTTGATCCAGTTACTGAAGACTCTCGATGAGTACATTTTATATGTACTCGAGGAGAAATGAACAGATGGAGTCGCACCTGTCAAACTCTAACTCACATCAAAATCAGAAGTGAAAAAGTACCGTAAGAAGCGAACAATTCTGCTTTGAAGGACAGTACGTTATGCTTTTACCTTATCTAATGTCTTCTGGATCGTTTATTCCGGTGTTTGTTTCTTTCCCAAGTTTAGTTGTCGTTTGTGAACACACACTCGTTTGTGTCTGATTTGGCAGAACTGACACTTTCTCACCCGCCCTCGTATGGGCACTGAGCAAAATACGAACCGGATTCTCACCGAGCACGCGCTCATTTTACTAATCACTTCACGTTCACACCGCATGTTGTGTAGCTCTCTCTCTCTCT
This sequence comes from Danio aesculapii, assembly GCF_903798145.1. Lineage (NCBI taxonomy): Eukaryota > Metazoa > Chordata > Actinopteri > Cypriniformes > Danionidae > Danio > Danio aesculapii. Next base: position 44,851,166 of record NC_079453.1, read on the forward strand.
CTCTCTCTCTCTCTCTCTCTCTCTCTCTCTCTCTCTCTCTCTCTCTCTCTCTCTCTCTCTCTCTCTCTCTCTCTCTCTCTCTCTCTCTCTCAGTTCAATTCAATTCAATTCAATAATTGCTTTAATGGCATGACTAATGTTACAAATGTATTGCCAAAGCATTTCTAAAGTTTACATTAAAAATAAAAGAGAACATGTATAATAAAAAAACACAGTTAATAGTAGTAGTAGAAGTAAAAAAATATATACATTAATAATTAAATAAAATAATATATTATGTAATTATTTAATATAATTCAACATCATATTCATATATATATATATATATATATATATATATATATATATATATATATATATATATATATATATATATATATATATATATATCAATGAAAAAATAGTAGATCAGAATAAACTGTACATTTAGCAATCAACATTTTAGGATAAAACAGTAAAACAATGTGTGTGTGTGTGTTTGCAAGCGCACCACTAGGCCCACACGGAATCTGTGCGTGCCCATCATTAATTCTGTTTATTTTATTTATTTATTTATTCAGTTTTTAAATTAATTACACTAATATCATTGACTAATATGAAAATGTTCATTTGATTTATGTACAATGCAGTTTGTACAGTAATATTTTCTGTCTTTTAGTAGAGATATTATATGAGAGACTTGCTTTGTTTACCAAATAATGTGAATCTAATTGGATTTGCATTTTAAACATTAAATAAAAGTTAAAATGTATTATTTTTTATTTCACACATTAAGGTTTTAGTTATGATACTCCCAAAATAATTCAGCAGAAATCTGCAGATTTTTACCAAAAGTCTGTGCAGAAATAGCAAAAAACGTCCGCAGATTCCGTCTGGCCCTACGCATCACTGATGTTTTTATTGGTCTGCTCTCTCTCTTTTTGTGACAGGCATTAATGTAATGCGCCGCTTGAAGGATACAGTCAGTTTTTTTTTCCTTAGTAAATACTGAAGCTGTGTTTTATTGTCTCACTCAGTGAATTGTGGATAAATGCTCTGTAGTTTGGGGTAGAATGTTTCTCTGATGTGCTGATAGTTTGTGCAGCGGGTGAGGAAGTGTTTCTCTGTCTCCACCTCTGCCTGGGCACAATCTGGGCAGATACAACATTCACTGGGTTGCCAGTTCTGTCTGTGTCAGCCCGTCTCTACAGTTAGACAATAAGCACTCAGTCTGTACTTGGTCACTGAGGTTTTTATTGGTCTCCTCTCTTTTTGTGACAGGTGTTACAAAGGTCTATCTCTCTCTCAAATTTACTTCAGTATGTGACAGTTCAGTTCAATTAAATTAAACAATTGCTTTATTGGCATGACAAATGTTGCAAATGTATTGCCAAAGCTTTTATAAAGTTTACATTAAAAACATAAACGTGTGTGTGTGTATATATATATATATATATAAACAGCTGTTATGAACATGTTATGAACATGTTATAAACAGCTCATAACATACCAAACTCTTCTGTCTTCTTTCTCGACTGAGGTTACTTCTGCAAAGCAGACATACTTCCGTCTGAAAGTCAACAATGCCACCAATCCTCGCTTACTTTTTAAAACATTTTCCTCTCTCCTCTATCCTCCTCCTTTACCAGCATCCTCCACACTCATTACTGATGACTTTGCTACATTCTTTTGCACCAAAACTGCAAAGATCAGTGCTCAATTTGCTGCACCTACAACAAACATGCAAGATACACCACCAACACCACACACACTCACCTCTTTTTCCCAGCTCTCTGAGTCTGAGGTGTCCAATCTCATGCTATCAAGCCATGCAACCACCTGTCCGCTTGATCCCATTCCCTCTCATCTCTTGCAAGCCATTTCTCCTGCAGTCATACCAACACTGACTCACATAATTAACACATCTCTTGACTCTGGTCTATTCCCTACTTCATTTAAGCAGGCTAGGGTAACCCCACTTCTAAAGAAACCCAACCTGGATCAAACGCTACTTGAAAACTACCGACCGGTATCCCTGCTTCCATTCATGGCCAAGATTTTGGAGAAAGTAGTGTTCAATCAAGTCCTAGACTTTCTTACTCAAAACAACCTCATGGACAACAAGCAATCTGGCTTTAAGAAAGGCCACTCAACTGAGACTGCCCTGCTCTCGGTCGTGGAGGATCTCAGACTGGCTAAAGCAGACTCTAAATCATCTGTCCTTATCTTGCTGGATTTATCAGCTGCTTTTGACACTGTAAACCACCAGATCCTGCTATCTACCCTTGAGTCACTGGGCGTCGCAGGCACTGTTATTCAATGGTTCAGTTCCTACCTCTCGGACAGGTCATTCAGGGTGTCGTGGAGGGGAGAGGTGTCCAACCTACAGCATCTAAACACTGGGGTACCTCAGGGCTCTGTTCTTGGGCCACTTCTCTTCTCTATCTACACGGCATCTTTAGGAACAGTCATCCAGAAACATGGTTTTTCCTACCACTGCTATGCTGATGACACCCAGCTATACCTCTCTTTTCACCCTGATGATCCCTCGGTTCCAGCTCGCATTTCAGCCTGCCTGTCAGACATTTCACACTGGATGAAAGATCATTATCTTCAGCTTAACCTCGCGAAAACGGAAATGCTTGAAGTTTCTGCCAACCCGACTCTTCACCATAACTTTTCAATCCAGATGGACGGAGCAACCATCACTGCATCCAAAATGGTAAAAAGCCTTGGAGTAACGATTGATGACCAACTAAACTTCTCTGAGCACATTTCTAGAACTGCTCGATCTTGCAGATTTGCACTCTATAACATCAGAAAGGTCCGACCCTTCCTATCTGAACATACAGCTCAACTCATTCTTCAAGCTCTTGTTCTCTCCAAACTGGACTATTGCAACTCTCTACTAGCCGGGCTACCAGCTAGTTCTATCAAACCTCTTCAGTTACTTCAGAACGCAGCAGCACGAGTGGTCTTTGATGAACCCAAAAGAGCACATGTCACCCCGCTACTCACCCGTTTGCACTGGCTGCCAGTTGCTGCTCGCATCAAATTCAAAGCTCTGATGTTTGCTTACAAAGCGACCTCTGGCTTTGCTCCTTCGTATCTGCTCTTACTTCTGCAGATGTATGTGCCCTCCAAAAACTTGCGTTCTGTGAATGAACGTCGCCTCGTTGTTCCATCCCGAAGAGGGAAGAAATCACTTACCCGAACTCTCACATTCAATCTGCCCAGTTGGTGGAATGAACTCCCTAACTGCATCAGAACAGCAGAGTCACTTGCTGTCTTCAAGAAACGACTAAAAACTCAACTATTTAGTCTCCACTTTCCTTCCTAATCTGTAACTGCCTCTCTGGCTATACCACTAACTGTGCCCTTTCTCTCTCTCTCTCTCTCAAAAAAAAAAAAAAAAAAAAAAAAAAAATTTTTTTACTAATGCTTTGCTTCTTAGACTTTACACACCTGAAACTTGTCTATAGCACTTGTTCACTGCTGCTCTTATAGTTGTGTAAATTGCTTCCTTGTCCTCATTTGTAAGTCGCTTTGGATAAAAGCGTCTGCTAAATGACTAAATGTAAATGTAAATGTTAATATATATACACACACACACACACGTATGTTTTAATGTAAACTTTATAAATGCTTTGGCAATACATTTGCCATATATATATATATATATATATATATATATATATATATATATATATATATAATACAAAGTAAACACAGTAAATAGTAGTTTAAAAAATAATAAAATAAGATAAATAAATAAAAATAAAATAAAAATATAAAATAAAAAATAATAATTAAATAAAAAACAAATAAAAAAATAAATCAATCAAAATAAACTGTACATTCAATATTTATGGACAAAACAGTAATAATGAATAATAATAATCAGTGTATTTAAAATGATTTATTTATAATAATCTAGATAGTGTGTGTGTTTGCAAGTGCATCACTGATGTTTTTATTGGTCTACTCTATTTTTGTGACAGACGTTACAAAGGTCTCTCGCTCGTCTTTCTCTCTTTCTCACACTCACACACTCACACATGGAAGTAACGTTCTGTTACGGACAGAATTAAATAAAAGGTTATTAATATACAATTCAGACTTTTCCGCTCTCTGAATTTAGACTGTATATGATAGAGTTTATATTAAATTAATATTGTTCTCTAAAATATAATACAAGTTATTATATAGTCAGAATTGCGAGATATCAATTTGGAATTACAAGATATGGACTCAAAATTCCAGGAAATAAAATCAATATTGCAGGCAGTAATGTCAGCATTGTCTTATATAAATTCAGAACTGCAATATAGAGTTTAAATCAGAGAATACCAAGAAACAAATTCCGAATAGCGAAAAACAACAACACAGTATTGTGGGAAATAGCCAGAATTCTGAGATACATGCAATAAGAATTCGCAAGTCAGAACAGTAAGATATAAACTCAGAAATAAACTGCAAGAAATAAACTCGGAATCGCAAATTACAACTGATAATTGTGAGTTATAAACATCAGATTTGTGAATACCAAGTCAGAACTGTGAAATAACTGGGAATAGGGAGATATAAAGTTGGAATTGTGGGAAACAAAGCCAGAATCGCAAGATGTGAACAGAATTGTGAGAATTGCAAGAGTCATTATTGCAAGATATGAACTTAGATTTGTAAGTGAAAACATCAGAATGCTCAAGGTTATCTTTATTAACGTGTCTTTTTCTGTGCAAGAAATAATCTTCATTCCTTTACAAAACTGTCTAATATTTGAGCCTGTGGTTTATTACTGTTCCTCGTTTTTCACAGGATTCCTTCATTTGGGTTACATTTGACAACTAGAGATCAGTGTTCAAAAGGACTTTGGGTATGAGTGAAAGTTTGACATTTCTCACTCTTTGGATATTATGGTAGAAATTTTGAAGAAATCTAATAATCTAATTATCTAATAATAACAGTATTACAAAGAACAGTCCTTCCTTACAATTAACAAAAAAAAAAACTGCTCAAAATGTGTACGCTCTGTACTCATGTCTGTTACAGTCAGTTCCTGTTTGGAGTCTCTATCAGTCCACACCTACAAAACACACACTGACACACGATCAGAGGATTAGAAAAACACCAGACAGACAGAGACAATTAGATGTTGTAGCCTACTTTCACATTGTTTACTGACCCGTGTGTGGCATGTTTTGGATAACTCTGAAAAAACATTTAAGTGATTGGTCATGAAGGTTGATTATTATGCCTCAGATGACAAATTTAGCCCACACTTTATTTTAATGTAAGATTCACGCTATTAACAAACTATTAACTAAAACTTTTAGCTCAATAAACTACTAATTAGCTGCTTATTAATAGTTATTAAGGTAGGATTAGAGATGTTCAATAAGATCATACTTTATAAGTGCTAATAAACAGTTCATATATTAATAATATTCAGGTAATAAGCAAGTAGTAAATGGTGTGAATTGTTACTTAAAGTGTAACAGTTTCATCATATTGCAGTGACTATCTATTCAACTAACTTCTGTTGAAACCCTTGAATTAAAGGGACAGTTCACCCTAAAAAACAAAGAAGGTCCATGCTGACTCCAAAGGCAGATACTGATCAGATCAGGGCCTGGTGTGTGGACTTTGGGGGTTTTACGATGTGGTCACATGTTGATTGGTCAGTTTGAATGTCTCAGCATTTGGGCTTTAGTCACATGGTCAAGAAAGATACAAAATAGGTGATAAAACACTGCTCTGGTTCTTTTCCTGGCCTGTCTTTTCCTGGTCTGCTTTCCTGCTCTGCTCCTCTCCTCTTCTGGAGTCTATCTTCTCTGACTCTACTGCAATCAGGCTAACTTCTGGGCCTGCTCTCTTTGTCTCTCTCTCCCTCCCCCTGTGTCTCTCCTTCTACCTCTGGTAACTTTAATTTTACATTTAAGCTGGGTACAATTTATATCATATGCTTTATCATTCCATATTTTATCATTTTATACAGTTATTTTGTAAGTAATTCAGTTGTAACCATAGAGAATTATATTCATTAAAACATCTCATTTTCAAGTATTTGTGAATTACTTTTGATTTAACATCAACACTTAATTGCTCCATATTGCAATACAATACAATCACATAATATCAACGCTCTCCCACAGTTATAGCTATTAATGCTGCCCTTATTTCCGTTTTTGGTATAAGATTGCAGAAGAATGGTTTGACTAGAATGTACAGTTTTTTTACCATCAATACTGATCATTTTTTAATCATTGGGCAGAACTACAGTTCGAACCGCTGTGGTTTAAAATCCATTCCTACAACACAAAAGAAGATATTTCGAAGAATGTTGATTGCTGGCACCCATTGACTTCAATAGTAATGTTTTTCCCTACTATAGAACTCAATGTGTAGCAGCTACCAGCATTCTTCAAAATATCTTTTGTGTTCAACGTAAAAAAGAAACTCAAATAGGTTTGTGTTGGTATATGATGACAGAATATTCATTTTTGGGTGAACTATACATTTAAAAAACATGTTGATTATTATTGTTTTTTCTCTTTCAAGTGTATTAAGTTATTTTTAGGTTATATATTATTCTTGTTGTATATTTTTTTGCTAAACTGAAAACTTCAACCTTTGTCAATTTGTATGACAACATTTAAAATAGGGTGGCACGGTGGTTACTACTGTCGCCTCAGAGTAAGAAGGTCGCTGGTTTGAGTCCTGGCTGGGTCAGTTGGCATGTCTGCTTGCATGTTCTCCTCGTATTCGTGTGGTTTTCCTCCGGGTGCTTCGGTTTCCCCCACAGTCCAAACACATGCGCTATAGGTGATTTGAATAAACTAAACTGTTTCCCAGTACTGGGTTGGGGCTGGAAGGGCATCCGTTGCGTAAAACATATGCTGAAATAGCCGGCGGTTCATTCCGCTGTGGCAGCCTCTAATGCCTGATTCACACGGGGCTTCAGCGTCAACGCTTGACGGAGGGCCTGTCTGAAGTTGGGGTTGACGCGATCATCATAGCAGCGTCAGCCAATGAAATTAGTCGGCCACTGTCTGAGCTGGGGTAATCAGACTACAGTTATTTTTTTAAATTCATGTTAATTATAGTTTAATGGAAATTATGTTTAAAATGTTTTTATTATTCATTCATTTATTTTATTTTCGGCTTTATTCATACCTTTATTTATCAGGGGTCGCCACAGCGGAATGAACCGACAACTTACTTTTCAAGCACCAACGGAAGCGTCAGCCAATCAGATCGCTTTATGCAAATAAAGCGATCTGATTGGCTGACGCTTCCGTTGGTGCTTGAAAAGTTGTGAAATTCCTAACTGTAGTTGAGCAAAATCCGCTGAAATAAAGACGGATCAACAATTCAGTTCAGCAGCGCTTGATGTCACCCATTCAAATTAAATGTACGCATTGACGCTGACGCCCTGTGTGAAATAGAGACTAAGCTGAAGTAAAATGAATGAATGAATGGTAAAAATAAAATTGTTCAAAAAAAAAAAACATGTTGCAAAACCTAAACTATATTTTCTGCTAAAATAGTGATTTTGGGGGGTTGGAATGTGTTTATTTAAGGGATTTTTTTTACAAAGTAAAGTTTTGCACATTTGTATCACCACTCCAGACAAACATTTCAACTCACATACAAAAAAAGTCATATATAAACACACTTATGAACACTCAAACACACACACACCTCTCAGACAAACACGGCATCAACATCACTGAGCGACACTTCACTAGCAAATTCAATATCTTTATACCCCTCCCACTTATTATAATATTCAACCACACGCAACCAATCACAACCCTCCATCCCAGAGTCCAGTCTTATAACTCGTCATGAGCTGCTGCTTCGTCTGCTTTGAGTTTAAACTCGTCCTCTGTGATTTTTCCATCTTTATTGCGGTCCTGATTATCATACATGCTCTCTATGATGCGCTGCGAGTCGAAACCTGGCGCCAGACGACCTTTGCCCTCTTCTACCTGCTGGAGGATGTAATCTGAAAACTGTATGAAAGGGATGGAGAGTTTAGTTTACATTTCGCAGATGTATTGACGATAAACACACAAACACACAGAGCTGAGGGGTAGTAATGGATGTATTCTGAATTACATAATCAGATTCCAGCGGTATGGTGGCTCAGTGGTTAGCACTGTCACCTCACAGCAAAAAGGTCACTGGTTCAAGTCCCAGCTGGGTCAGTTGGCATTTCTGTGTGAAGTTTGTATGTTCTCCCCGTGTTTGTGTGGGTTTCCTCCGGGTGCTCCGGTTTCCCCCACAGTCCAAAGACATGCGCTATAGGTGAATTGAATAAATTAAATTGGCCATAGTATGTATGAGTGTGTTTGTGAATGAGAGTGTGTATAGGGGTTTCCCAGTACTGGGTTGCAGCTGGAAGGGCATTCACTGTGTAAAACATATGCTGGAATAGTTGGCGGTTCATTCCGCTGTGGCAAATCCTGATAAATAAGGGACTAAGCCGAATGAAAATTAATGAATAATCAGATTCCCGAATATCAAGTACATGTAATTAGAGTAAACTACATGTTAAAATACTCGTAATCAGACTACAGTTACTTTTTTAAATTCATGTTAATTATAGTTTAATGGAAATGATTTTTTAATGTTTTTATTATTCATTCATTTATTTTCTTTTCGGCTTTATTCATACCTTTATTCATCAGGGATCGCCACAGCGGAATGAACCGACAACTTATCCAGCATATGTTTTATGCAGTGGATGCCCTTCCAGCTGCAACCCATCACTGGGAAACAGCCATACACTCATTCACACACATACACTACACTGAAAAAAATTATTCAAAGATGATTCCTTGGATTTACTACATTTTTTTACGTTGAGTGGTTGTAAACAATTTATTTGGGCTGAATTTAAACAAAAAAATTAAGTTGAACATTATTAAATTTCATTTGTTTGTTTAAATTCAACACAAACAAATTGCAACACTTTTTACAGTGTATGGACAGTTTAGCTTACCCAGTTCACCTGTACCGCATGTCTTTGGACTTGTGGGGGAAACCGAAGCACCCGGAGAAAACCCACGCCAACACGGGAAGAACATGCAAATTACACACAGAAATGCCAACTGACACAGCCAAGGCTCGAACCAGCGACCTTCTTGCTGTGTGACGATTGTGCTACCCACTGATGCCCCGTTTTTATTATTAGTTTTACATTTTTTATTATTACCAAACAACACAACAACAATTTAAAAAATACATGAAATAAGCATAATAATAGAAAGAAAATAATAGTAATAAAAAAAATAATTATTATTCAAAAAAGCATTAAACAATCAGGCCATATTAATGGTTTTCAATGAAAATACAAAGAGGCAGTCAATAGGGGCTACAGTTACTTTTTTATGAATAACTTGATTAAATGTTTGCACAGTGGCAGTTAGTTGCTCACAATTAAGCGATTTTTATTTATTTATTTATTTATTTATTTTTTATTTATTCATTTATTTACTTTATTTTATTATTATTATTTTTTTAACGCTTAAAGTTTGCAATGTTGCAGTTATATGATCTATTCCATTGATACTGTAATACTGTATGCCCTTCTAGTGTTTTTAGGTAAAATATTTGATGTAGCAGTGACATTGCTGTGAATTTCAATATGGTTTTTGTTATCTTGCTGTAATTTAAAAATGTCAAGGAAATGTTTAAAACCATAATCATAATCAGTAACCACTAAAAGCAACGGATATTAGTGTTAGTGTATACAAATATTAACTGTATTGAAAGTATTAATAACTTTCTCATCTTTCATGCATTTGAAATGATGTTTGCCAGTGTTTTATTAATTGTTTTTGGGATGTTTGTTGTAAAGCAACCTTGGGTGTCCATAAAGGCGCCATTTATAAATAAAATAAATCATTATTATTATTATTATTTATAACTTTCCATCATTGCACTTTAAAAAGAAGCTGTTGAAGCTCTTGGTAATGATGAACAATTATTTTTTGTTTGCATCTGTCAAAATAGTCTTATCCTACTTTAATATGTGACATTAAATAACGGTAAGCACAAAAAGTAATCTAAATGTAATCCAAAGAGAATCAGATTACTTTTCCATATATTTGTACTCTATATTACTGACTACAAATTTTGTCATGTAATTTGGAATCAGTGTCTTATTACAAATCATAAGTGATCTACCCAGCTCTGCTAAGATGAATTGGCGATAGGGCTGCACAATATACCGTTTTAGCATCGATATCGCAGTGTGTGACTGTGCAATATTCACATCGCAGGATCTGAAATGTGGAGTCAGGATTATAGTTGACCAGGTACAATTGTAGAGTCATTTCAGTTTAACCATGAAAATGTGAAAGTTTATCAGTTGTGTGTGTGTTTTAAGGCCTGTGACTGTGTAAGTATTTTAAATGGGCACAAGGAATTATTGCATTTTGTAGCTTTGACAAAAATGTATTTGATTTAATTATGTAAATAGTGAAGACTACAACTTTATTGTTCATGTGATTATTTTATTTTGGTACCTGAATACTGTTAGACTCCTTCATTCATACCGTTGCTCTACTCTATTTATCTATACTGGAATTAGTCTATTATATTTTCTGCAGATGCACTGAATCTTCCCATTCAATATAAATGTATTAATTATTTAAAAATAGAGCTATTCACGTTATTCGGTGGAGCATCACAATATAAATCGCAGAAAATAAAAATATCACAATGTTTTTTTCCAATATCGTGCAGCCCTAATTGACGCTTCACATACAAATGCAAAGTCAAAATCAGCGTACCTCAGTTTTGTCCACTTGTGCGTCTTTGTTCTTGTCCATTTCACTGAACAGGTCGGGTGTGACGTTGTTATTCCACACAAACATGTAGCCTTCGGGAAGACCTTCCTCCACATCCACCATCTCAACCTCAAACACCAGCACAGCACTGCCAGGCACCTCTCCATCTGAGCACACAAATACTACTAAATATTCTCTGTTTGTGGAAATATACATGTTTATAGGGATTCATATTTGTGGAACATCTGCGTGTCCCCTAGCAATTAAAACATCTCTGAATGACATTAAATTATATGAAAACTAATATATCAGAACTGAAAGGGGTAGTTCACTGGCATCATTGCACTTTGGTCAATGGAAGGTGTTTTAAATGTGCTGTAGAAATACAATTTGTATTGTATTTCCTCGTCCTCCACTTGTTCCAAGCCAGTTTGACTTTCTTTCTTTTGTTAAACACAAATGAAGATATTTTGAAGAATGTGAGGACATTTTGACAGTTTTTGGGTGAACTGTCACTTTAAACTGCTTGATTTCTTTCAGCTCTTTCAGATTTGTTTTGTGCTGGCTCCCTCTGGTGGGTCCCTGACAAATTCCGATACAAATCAAGATGCCATGTAAGCATACTACACAACTATCAATCATAAATCCATCTATGTATTTGCTTTTACTTTAATTATTTTATATACATAGATGATGACTTATAATATCAGTAAAACATAATTTTAGTTTTATTCTGTAAACAACAGATGACATTTTTCCTTATTTAGAATAATAATAAGTATTAAAAAGCATTTTATAGTCATATTAGACATTTTTGTTTTGTTTTACTTCAGAAAACTATTTGAGTTAATACCCCTAATTTTCAGCCATAACAAATGAAAACATCTGTTATTCTGACCAATTTTCATGGAGAAAAATATATAGATATTTTTAATGTCAAATTTGGATGCAATGTGAATGCTAAAGATGCCAAGATGTGATTTTGTTTTTGTCCCTGTTTGAGTAACATTGTCGAAAATATAATTTCACATAGATTTAAAATGACAGTAATGATATCAGATTGCAGATCATAAATCAAAAGTGATATGTATCATATCTATCTATCTATCTATCTATCTATCTATCTATCTATCTATCTATCTATCTATCTATTTATTTATTTATTTATTTATTTATATAAATATAAATAAATATATATATATATATATATATATATATATATATATATATATATATAGATAGATAGATAGATAGATAGATAGATAGATAGATAGATAGATAGATAGATAGATAGATAGATAGATAGATAGATATGATACATATCACTTTTGATTTATGATCTGCAATCTGAAATCATAACTGTCATTTTAAATATAAACACTGTCTGTCTGTCTGTCTGTCTGTCTATCTATGATACATTTAATTGTTACAAGATTTATGATCTGCAATATTAAATCATAACTTTTATGATATATATATATATACATAAAGTTGAAGTCAAAATTATTAACCCTCCTGTGGATTTATTAT